>NC_048226.1:2035964-2095088 GCF_002007445.2 Ailuropoda melanoleuca
CACGGCTGCCGTGGGCATGAGCTCAGAGCCGCTCTCTGTGGGCTGCTGTGTCTTCGAGGGGCAGGAGCCGGGGGCCAGAGCCCAGGACAAAGCCGACAGTGCTTTGGGGGGTGGAGTGAAGACCGGCAGTGTGGAGGGATAGGAGAGGAGTGAACTCAGGAGGTCGGGATCGGGGTGCCTGCAAGCCATGGCTCCCTGAAGGTTTGTTATGTTTTAGGAGAGACGATTTTCTTCGGGGTGGTGGGAACATTCCTAGCTGATGAACCACTCGAGTTTCTACGTTTTAAGTCCCAAACTCTTCAGTAGTGGGACCCTCACATAGTCAGCCTTCTGAGGCGGTGTTGGGGGGCCTCCGGGCTCAGTCCCCAAGGGACTCCAGGCTTTTCTCCATCACCATCCAGAGGCCAGCATGGCTGGAACAACACCGCGTGGACTTGGTGGGACTGGACCAAACAGCGATGGCCGTTGGCGGGACTGACGGGCCGCCCAGCTCCTCCCTGCACACCGCCTCCCTCACTGAGGTGCTCTCCCCACCCCCAGCCTCCCTTCAGCCCCAGCACTGTCCCGGACGCCCCTGAGCTGCTGGTTTCCCCGAACAAGCTTCCAGGGACAGCCACGCTTTCCCTGCCTGCAGACCCTTGCGCCAGCCAGAAACCCTCCGTTCACAACAGGAAACTAATAGCTTTGTGCTATCAGAAGACATTTCCTTCACAACACAAAACGTCTGAGTAATAATTTCGAGCCGGCTTCACCCATTTCCGGTGGAAGGAGGCACACTCGCCCATCCCTGCCCGTGCACGGCCCTCTCCCAGGCGGGCAGTGGGGTGGCCTCCGGCTGGGAAGACGGGCCTCTCTGACCCTTGCCGTCCCGGGGACAGCACCCTGGGTAGCAGGCTCCCCTGGGCCGGCCGGCCCGTGTCTGTGTGGATCACAGAGACTCTGTGACTCATTTGTACCCTCGTCTGAACATATTTCACGGCTGGCTTCGACTGTCATAACAGGTGTAAGGAAAGTCATGGCTTTTCTGAAAGTCAAGACCCAGTGTGGCAAACCAGGGATGGGCCCCTGTTGGGGTCATGGACAGGCCGTGGGTCTGCTTTCCACCCCCTTGGTCTGCGGGGAAAGATGACCATGAGGTTGTGGAGTAGGAAAGGCTTCTGCCTGACCACACGGCCCGCCCACTGTCTCACTCGGGAGTGAGGCCCCGGGACAGATGTGGCTTGATAGATAGCCTGAGAGTCCCGAAAGAAGATTCTCGTCCTCCTCAGAAATCACAGCCAACCTCTTAATATTATGAAGTCTGGGAGGGTTAAGAGACTTTCTTGTCCAATCGCCCCCATCTTACAGACAGGAACGCTGAGGCCTGAAAAGGTAAATCACATCTCAAAAACACGACAGAGCCGGGTTAGAATTCAGATTTCCTCATTTTCAGGACCTTGGTACTCCGAAGGGTGAACATTTCGAATCCCTTTCTTCAAATACTGTTTTGCAAACTTCCTCTGCGGAGTCTGGGGCTCACCTACAAAGTGGCAGAACTCTGTGTGTGTTCCTAAGAAATAAAAGCCGGCGGCACCTCCCAGGTTCCAGAGAGAATCTAGACCAACCTCTTCCTTGGGGCATCGGGTCAGGCAGGGAGCAGAGGACGGCCCCGGGCTTCTTCGGAGCAACCCCCGTTGGAGATGTATAAGCATGGGACCCAGGACGTGACGACGAGGAGGGGCAGGTGCCCGAGAGCACGCCTGCCCAAGGCCACCGCGTCAGAAGGCGGTGAGAGCGCGCCTCCTGTCCTCGCAGCTGTGGTCACCCCTCACCAACGGGGCTCAGGCTGCAGAGACAGCGGGGGCCTCAGGCAGCCCACTGACGTGTGGTGAGCACTGGGAACGTCCGGTTCAGCTCCCAAGGATGCAGCCCATGGAAATCGGTTGGGTTACAGAAGTCCGCAGAGCAGTGTAGGAGTCAGGGCTGAAAGCCTGTGGTCAGTTCCCTGGAGTACAAAGGGGATATCTCAGGTCTCGTGACAGGGATGGTGTAGGACACACAGACGGTCCTATGGACTCGACCAGGATCATTCCCCTTCCCTCACTGGTGGCAGGCGCGTACCAGTCCCAGGAGCAGCCTGTGTGGATGGTTGGATGCAGGCAGGTGCATGTATTTGTATGGTGTTCAGGCTGTGGGGTGGGCTGCCCCGTTTGTAACCACGCTTTTTTTTTTTTGCCTTCCAGTCCAGAGATGAATGTCCCTCTGGGTGTTTCTGTAGGTAAGTCTTCTAGCACATGGGATCCCAAGATGGAATGAATGGCGCAGTCAAGTGTGCGTGCTTCGAGAGGGACTTAAGAAAGGGGGTGATTATAATGGGGTGCAAGTTAGGGGCGTCGTGCAGGGACCCAAGACTTGTACAGCCCCAAGGCAGGGACCCGTTCTAGGCATCTGGAAGGAGACAGTCGTGTAGGGAAGGTGCTTTGAGAGGAGCAGCGACCTTGCTCAGGATACGCTCACCTGCAGACCTACAGGGAGAGAGCAGGAGACCAGACACCCTGACTCTCCTCTCTCCCCCTCACTGGGCCCCCCTCTGGCCACACCCGCCAGGAAGCCTGAGGCCAGGGAGCACACTCGGGCCGTGCACATCAGTGAGGCTCCTGGGCACAGAGGAGGGTGCGGAAGGGCGGAGGGGAGAGCCGAGGGCCCACGGGATGTGTTCGGCACACTCACTCGGGCTGGACAGGCTAGCCGACGCTGGCTACAGCCCTGACCTCTACTGTGCCCACCAGCCCTTTAGGGCAAAGAGGACAAGGCCTGGCATGTTTTCTTCATTTCAGCGAAGAACTTGGGCTCAAGCCGCCCTGTGGACTCCCCGACCCTGGTGGGCTGCCCAGGCCCCCGTGCGGGCCACAGAACTCTCCCGCCCCTCTGGTCTGAGCCAGAGCGAAACCAAGGCTGAGCAGCCTCCTTGGCCCCTTTCCCCAAGGCCCACACCCTCTCTCGGCCCGTGACACCCAATGGTAAGAAGAGGCAAGGCAGGACAAGTGGGACAGTCTCACGAAGGGGAAGAGAGGGTTTCATTTCTTCCGTGAGGTTTGGAGCAGCTGGCCTTAGCCGCCCACCATTCCCGGGCGGGGAACGTTCCAGGTGGGAGGCAGCTCCCGCCCGGCCGTCATACTCCAGATGCGCCAGGAGGATTTCTCCAGCGTGGCAAGTCCCGGAGAAGGGCCGCGTCCTCGCCGAGAGTTACGGAGATTGAGCTACTCTGATAAATTATGAAAGTAATACATGGTCCCGGTAAAAATGTCAACATGAAAAATACAGAATAGGATACAACAAAAGTAAAATACTTTTGTCTCCCCCCTCACCCCTACCACCACCCAGGTCATGGGGGCTCACTCCCCACTCTCATGTCTTCCAGTTTGAAACTGCAGTGGATTCTTCTATTCCCTTCCAACATTTTATATGCAATTCAAGCACTTTTTAGACAGAGATGGGATCACATTGTGCTGTTTTGCACCTAGTTTTACTTTGCTTGGTTTTGTTGGCATTTAACCAACAACCAGGCTGTTAGACAGCTAGAGTCACAGTCACTTTCTGAAGACGGGCCCGCATCTCTGAGGCCCGGAGGACCTCCCCTCAGTAACTCGTTCAGCAGTCCCTTCGTCCTTGAGCTGACCACCCTGGGTCTCTGTTCTTTGGAACTAAAAACAGTTCAATTAACACCAATTTGTATGAGTCTGCCATCAGACACGATCCATTTGTTTCCGTAATCAGTCCACAGGCATTTTCATTTTCATTCCACAAGTGGGTATTTCTTGTCTGTGTTGGACAACTAGGACAGCCCAGCAACAAGCAGACAGGCAGAGACTCTGCCTCCAGTCCCCCCGCGTCTATGGCAGTGGAGGTGGGGGATAAGTAAGCCACGCTCTTCCTCATTCTTTCCGGGTTGGTCAGCGGAGCCAAGATTTCTTGCTGAGCACAGCATTCTACTTTCTTAGAACCCCTACCTAAACACCAAAAGGGCCTCCCTTCCCCACTGTATTATTATTTTTCTATAATGAGTTGATATTTGTCTATATTGCAAAATGACCCCCGTGGTAAGTCTGGTTAACATCCATTACCACACAAGGTGACGTCTTTTTTCCTATGATGAGAACTTTTAAGATCTACTTTCTTATCACTGTTCAAATCTCTCCTCTCTCTCTCTCTCTCTGATTTTATTGAATGTTTGCTATGCATCAAGGGGTTTGCTGGACAAAGGGTCTACACAGTTGAACAAAACATCGTCCCTGCTCTGGGCTCTGAGGTGGGAAACAGACGTGTGCGGGTGACCGATGCAGTGTGGCAAGGGCGTGGATGGGGAGGTGAATAGGGAATATGGGAACCCAGATATTGGGTACTTTGGGGAGAAAATCAAGGAAGGCTTCCTGGTGGAGGTGATTCTCTGAGTTTTATTGTAAAAACAGTACAGAAGAATTGGCTGCAAGGAGAGCAGTGGAAGGAGCAGCCGTGGTAAAGTGGGCAGCAGGAACACAGGCTTTGATGTTGGAACACAATCTATGAAACAGAGAGGAGCCAAGATGCACCAGTGGACCGCAGTGGACGTTGCAGGTCAGGGTGAAGAGTTCGTACTCTAACTCGCTGCCAGTGGGGGAGCCATTTGAAGGTTTTCTGCAAGACAATGTCATGTTACTGGAGCACGACCTAGCTGCCCTGTCTGTGAGGACGCTGGGCTTGACTCTGTCTACTCCGCAGCTAAGGCTTGGCTCAAGCGAGCAGCTGTGCCCGTCGCTGGGGTATTCGTCTGTCCTTGGCCAGCTGCATCCTCACAGACAAGCACCTCCTGACAAGTGTCCAAGGTCCACCCTGCATGGCAGTAAGTGGCACAAACGAAACGTTTAATTAACAGCCCCGAGTCGATTTTCCTGGGTGTTTTTCTCCATGAGGAATTTACAAAGGACACCAATATGACAAATAACCCTACAGCGACACCTCTTAGGGAGTGTGCTGCTGCGGGTTGTAGGAGTTGAGTTGGGCTGCCCCTCTTCCTGGAGACCCACTGGCAGGGATACGCAGGGACGCCCGGGGGGGAACGAGGCAGAGCCCGCTAAAACAGAGAGATTATTTAAAGCCTGACTTTAAAATAAATGGACTGACTTTGAGGAAGGGAGGCATTTGAGGTACTTCTTAAAGTGCCAGGAAACCCATCCTACTGTCTTTCCCTGTCAACCCAGGGCCTTTGGAGAATGCTAGTCCAGATGAACTGTTTTTCCATTTCAACATGGTACCCGAGTTTGAGGACGGCATATGATTTTTCTTTAAATGTATGATTTTCTAAAAGACCGGTCAAATTATTAAAGGATTTTTATTACATCTGGCACCCATCCCCTTATTTTTTCTGGTGGTAGATTGTCAAGAAGAAACCATAACGTAACTACAAAAATTTGCTCTGCAGACAAAGTAGCCAGGAAGGAGATGAATTTCTGGGCGTTTGATTGGAGATTCTCCAGACAGGCTCAATCAGAGGAATTGCGATTCCAATGTATTTGTCCCTGTCCCCCAGCACCTAACATCTGTGGGGTTGGCCAGAAGGCCTGCAAAGAAAGCATCTGCCAGCTGAGTTTCTTTTCTGTGGAAATCAAAAAGGAAACAGTGTCCTTGCCAAGCAGACACCACCATTATGGTTGATCAGTAAATGCAGGCAGAAGGAAGGTTGGCTGTCTGGACAATAAGCAGTTTAGACCATGTCAGAATGTGATTGCCTCAGGAAAGGCCAAGCAAACAATAGGAATAATGTTGTTGCTTTAAGATTCTTTATAGCATCTCATTTATTTTTTTCTTAAATATAGGAAAATATAAAGTAAAAAATGTGACTTTAGACACACATACATGTAAACCCACAGGGGAAAAAAAAAACCCCTCCAAGTAGATGGGATAGCATGTGCAAAGGTCCAGGGGTCGGGGTAGCACTGTGAGTATGAGAGAAGGACATGGAGGCTGGAGGCTGGCCCAAGATAAGGCTGGAGGGACAGGTAGATCAGACCATGGCAGCCCCTTGTATGCCGCGGTAAGAAGTTTGGGCTGAATCTTGGAGCAGTGGCAAGGCTTTGAAAGGGGATCAAGCAGGGTGTGTGTATGTGTAAAATAGCCAGATTTGCATTCTGAAAAGATGTCCCTAGCTACAGAATGAGGGATGAACTTGGGTGAAGTACGGAGACATGAGAGGATATGTGAAGAGCCATCTCGCGACTTCTGGAACATTCCAGGCAGAGGTGATGCTCGTGAGGTTCAGAACGGTGGAGGACGTAGCGTGTCACTAATCTGCTCTTCGCCACTCGATTCTTTGGTTGGTCCCATTTGTTTCACTGTGCGTGGTTTTGTTTTCTTCTCTGCGTCTGCAGTGAGCTTCCTTACACATCTCGGTCACATCTGGTCTGTGTCCCTGTAGGGGACATGCTTCGTTGCAGAACACGCGGGGTTCCGCAAATCCATAACATGAGGGTCGCTGTTGCTCCAGAACAGCTGCAAAATGTCGCCTCAATCCCGTGCGCACGTGAGGAGTGCCAGTGTCCGCACACCTTGCTAGCATTTGCATTCTTTGCCAAGTTGAAGGATGAAAAAAGCGCATCTCGTGTTTAAAAATGTCCTTTTTAAAAAATCACAGATGAGGTTGACACGTTCATATGCTCCTTGGAGTGTTCGAATCTACTTTTCTGTGAAGTGTCCCACCCTTTGCCCATTTTTCAATCAGATTAACAAGGTTTTTTTCTTTTTGATTTGCATGCACTTTTCATCATGAAAGCAAGGATCTTTATTTCATATGCGCTTCAAATTTCACTCTGGTTTTCTTTGTTCTTTCTTTGGTGTTACTTGAAACTTGAATGTCTTCATGTAATGAAACGAGCCAGCTTTCTTTCTGTATGTCTTTGGGCTTGGTGGGTGTTCATTACTTCAAGAGTGGAAGTCTGTTCCCTGTGCTTTATTTCAAGTCTTATGGGCTTGTTTATTTTTTTGTTTAAAGCTTTGGCTGATCCGTTATTTATTTTGTCATAGTACAGAAAGGATTCCGCTTAATTGTCTCCAAAGACTCTGTTCTCACTGCATCCTTTGTTAAATAGTTTCCAATTTCCTCATTAAATTGAAATACTGACTCTATTATAAATTAAATTCTATGTGCAATTAAACCTATTAATAGACCCTTCGTTCTGTTCTACTGGTCTATTTCTCCTTTAGTGAAAGTAGTTTTTTTTTTTATTCTTATAGCTTGATAATACATATTAGCATTCACTCTTTCCATTCCCTATGAGTCTGTTGTTTTTTTCAGAAATTACCTGGGTATTCTGCATGAGTATTTTTTCTAGATAAATTTTACTTCTTATTAAGTTTCAAGATAGTCATTTTTATATTGTATTTCGAAACCCATGACGATAGGTATTACTCTAAGGAGAAATAAAAACTGTCAATTAAAGAGCAAGGTATGTGTTTCCATTTACTCGTATTTTCAAAGGTTTTCTAATATGGGTTCTGTGTGATTCCTACCTAGTTGATCATTAGGCTTTTTCTCCCTTTAGTTGCTATTGTACATGGGAGATTATCTTCCAGTATGAAATTAATTCTTATTAAGATATCGTTTATACATCACCAGATTCACCCTTTTAAAGCATGCAATTAATTCAGTACACTTCATTGTTCGCAATGGAACTCTGCACCCATTGGTGGTCGCTCTGCAGCCCCTCCCCCAGCCAGCCCCAGGCAGCTCTAACCTACTCTCTGCCTGTTCTGAACACAATATAATCATACACTATGCGACATTCCGTGTCTGGCGTCTTTCATTTAGCGCCATGTTTGCAAGTTTCATCCATGTCGTAGCACGTGTCAGTCCTTCATTCCTTTTTACAGCTGGATAATGTTCCATTGTGTGGATAGACCACTTTGTTTATCCATCCATTAGCTGGACATTTGGATTGTTCCCACATTTCGGCTATAATGAATAATGCCGCTATGAGTGTTTGTGTGCAAGTCTTTGTGTCGACGCACACTTTCATTTCTCTTGGGTATATACCCAGGGGAGGACTTGCTGGGTCAGGTGGTAACTCGACATCTAACCTTCTCAGGAACCTCCAGACTGTTTCCCAAAGTGGCTGCGCCATTTTGCTTCCCCACCTGCGGTGTATCAAGGTTCCAATTCCTCTGCATTTTTGCCAACACTTTCATTGTCCGTCTTTCCGATTTCAGTCGGTGTGAAGGGGTCTCTTACTGTGGTTTGGGTTCTCATTTCCCCCGTGGCTAATGACGTTGAGCATCTTTCCATGGGCTCCTTTGCTCTTTGTGTATCTTCTTTGGAGAAATGTCTGTGCAGATCATTTTCCCAGTTTCTAAATGGGTTGTCATTTTATTATTGAGTTTAAGAGTTCTCTATATATTCTTTAGAGGGGGCCCTTATCAGATATATGACTTACAGTTACACACATGTGTCCCCAGCTGACCAGAGTAGAATCCACCCTGGGACTTTGCTGTTGAAGTCCCGGGGAGAGACCTTTCCTTTTCTTGCTGCCCACAAGCCGCTCACATGTTCACTTTAAGCATGAATTCAACTGGAGCTCCTCGCACTCATCTCTCCCGGCTACAAGGAAGATGCGACCTGCAGCTGGAGAGAAAGGTGCCAAAGTGAAGAGAGAAGCCGAGCTGAGTCGTGGCAAACTACTCAGGACTGACCTCTGCTCAACTCTGGTTTCCAGCCAGACGGAAAGCAAAGAGACACCTGCATTTCAAATATGCAAGTCAGCAAAACATTTCCTTGTACATTTTCCCTTCACACAGCTTGAGTTGAGTTTTATCTCTTACAATCAGAAGTTCTGAGCAGTCTAGGAAATGTGAGCCTGTCTGCTGTACTAAGGGCTATTTTGGTTTTAAAAATCAAAGATGCATTTTGGAATTTGTGAAGGACCTATTACGATATTCTTATGGTTTCTCTCCTTTGATCTGTTAACATAATGTATTAATAGATTTCCTCATATCAAACTACACTTTTAGTCTAAGGATGGGTCCTCCTTGGTCATGAAGAAAACATATTTGCTGCCTTTTTTTTTTTTTAATAAAGATTTTTTATTTATTTGACAGAGATAGAGACAGCCAGCGAGAGAGGGAACACAAGCAGGGGGAGTGGGAGAGGAAGAAGCAGGCTCCCAGTGGAGGAGCCTGACGTGGGGCTCGATCCCAGAACGCTGGGATCACGCCCTGAGCCGAAGGCAGATGCTTAACCGCTGTGCCACCCAGGCGCCCCTATTTGCTGCCTTTTAAAAAGATTTCACGTCAATATTCCTAAGTACAGAGTCAATGGGGAGGGGTCTGAAAACCAACGCGTCGTGATCCACACGGAGGTGGCCAACAGTTCGTTTGGCCCATAACTGTTTCAGAATTGGGGGAGTCAAACATACCAGCCGAGCTTTTCCTGAAGAGCCAGCCGTTTCGCTGGACTGGGGTTTCGGTGTGGCGGACCATCGGGGGTGGAGGGCGGTCACCTCCGCATTCCCCTGCCAGGCTCTGAAGCCCCAGGCTCGGCGCTCGCAAGCTGCACGCCTGCGGTCTTGGTTCAAGGACATGCATTTTAGTCACCTGCCGGCCTGTGAAGTCCTTTGAATTTGTGACTCCTCGAATTTTCCTTTTTTGGGTGCCATTCTTTTCAGGTAGTGATGGCTCTGGAATGGAATGACGTGTTCTTTGGCAGGCTGGAAGAATTCACCTGTGAGAATACCGGGCCTGCGTGTGGGCCAGGAGCACCTCTTTCATTTCTCCCCTGAACTTGTCTCCCTTGCTGGCTCATCTGAGCCTGTTGGCCTCCCCCTCATCGCCGCTGTCTGAGAAGAGCTCCAGTGTCCACCGCCTGCCTTCCTGTGGCTGGAGGGCACAGTGCGGGGAGACCACACATCAGAGAGTGTGTGGCCAGCCCTGCCTTTGATCCGAAATGGTTTCCTGGAGCGCTCCAGGGCTCACTTCCCAAACTCGGGGGTGCACCTTTGTTTCCCGGGAGGTAGGAGACCCATCTCTGACCTTCGTGTCCTTCTCCCAGCTCAGCTCGGAGCCCTGGAGACTGATGGGATGTCCCCCACCCTCCAGCCTCCCCTTTCCACTGGCTGCCCAGGTAGCGGGGGGCCGAGTCCGGGTTCAATGGCACATTTCCCCAGGCTGTGCAGCAACCCACTTCTGTCCACTTCCCTCCAAATGGGAGGATGTTAATGCAAATTCTCAGGCTTCTCCCCAGTCCATTTGGCCTCCTCTCTCTCTCTCTCTCACTGGCCTGGAGGGCAGGCGAGCAGAGCTGGGATTCAGGTCACCCTGCTCGGGTATCTTCCATCTTTACTCTTTGTCGTCGTTTTTGGAAGTGTGTGGTTTGCAAGGTGAAGGATGTCTGAGTTTGTGGAAGCCAGCGGGAAGGCAAAAAGGGTCATAAATGCTTTTCACAGTGGGGGCGTCTCCCCCATGGATCAGGATCCAGGGGGAACACAGGCCTCGGAGCAGAGAGGCCACTGGGTGCTTGGGCGGCTGGCTGGGGAGCTATAGGGAGTGAAGCCTCCATGGGAGGGCCTCCAGACTGTGTAGACTCTGTCTTCCAGCCGCGAGCTTGGAACAGCTCGAGAGGCCTACTGTGCGCCATCTTGAATCTGTCCGGGAGCGGCTGCGGCTGCCATGCGAGCGCTTGAGTCAGCACGAGCTCACGTGTCCCCCTCGTGCGCCCTCATCACTGGACCTTGTTTCGTTATTTTTCTCTGACTCACTGAGAAGCCTTGGGTTCCTGGAAATTGTTAAAGTCCTGTTTCTCCCTCCTCAACTCAGTTATAGACTTCCTAAACGTATAGGGCAGATAAAGGAGGGGTAAAATAGTCTCTTAATTTTCACAAATCCAGACATGATGCTAACAATTTAATTAATACGTTTGTAGTTTTTAAACTGGGATTATACTATTTCATTTTGCAGCCCGATTTCTTTCACGTAGATGCTTTCTAAGCATCAAACGTGCACATCGGTGCACACGACGTTGGAAGCACATCGTATACCTAACTCAGTGTCTTGCTTCACTGTGCGCCCTTTGTGCGTGCCGTCATTGTGTGTTTTGGCAAAATCTACCTGCGGGGGCTCAGCCCTGCTCCACGTGGATGCGAAACCATCAGGTGAAGCATCTCTGTTGGGGATTTTAACGCTATCTAATTTTTGGTATTAAGTGTTCCACGGCAGCATGTGTGGGCCATGCTGGTTGCATGGTTCCTGGAGTGAATCTTTGCTTACTTCCCTATTATTTCCTTAGGCTAGATTTCTAGAGGAAGCTAAGCAAGACACACATATATAAAGCTCTTATTACATATCGACCGATTGTATTCCAGGAAGATTCAAGCTGTTTATGCTCTTGCCCTGAGCGAATGATAAATTCCATTTTACCTTTACTGACTGAACTCTCCAACTCTGGCCCCGTTCCATATTATCTTGAGAAAATATTTGCCAATTGGATGAATTAATAAAAGATATTTTGATTAGCATTTGTTTGATGAGTAGTGGGGTTGATTTTTTAAATCTATGTATTCTTATTCTTTTGTGAAAACTCTCATTTTTGTCCATTGTTGTTCTTCTAAGTAGACGTGATTTTTTCTTAAGTAGCTCATACGAATCATGAATGTTAATCCTTTGCCATTTTACTGCAAGTTTGCAATTCGCCGTCTTCTAATTAAATTCAGAAATTTTTTTTTCTCCGTTCAAATTGTTTTAAAGTCAAATTGACCTTTTTCTCTCATTTTGTTTCATTGCATTTATTTTTAGAAGTTCTTCTATTAGTTAAACTTCGCTTATATAGTATTTTGATGATTTTATGACGTCATTTTTTTTAACATTTGACTCCGACAATTCTTTTCTTTTGTAATTTTGAAAAAAAATTAAAAACAGAAAAAGTGCAGAAACTAATTTAACAAATCCTTGTATAACTTGCTAGTGGCATTTGATAGGTGCTATCATTTTGGCACAGTTTCTTCCAATGTTTACAATGCCAGAAATCAAAGGTCCCTGAAACCCCCTTTGTGCTCTTCCTTGGCCCCAGTCGTCCCTGTGCCTCCTCAGAACAAACCCCATCACGAAATCCGTGGATGCCCCCAGGCCCGTGTTTCTATGCTTTTGTGCTACCTTGAAAACAGTATAGAGTATCATTTCACGTGTTACCAAAAAAAGGTGAAGACATCCCATCCTATCGATACATTCTGCAGCTTTTCTGTTTTTAACCCAAGATTGTGTTTTTGAGATTTGTCCCCTTGGATGCTTGGACTGGGTGTGATCGTCCAGCAGGCGAGTCTATCCCGTCCGAGAATCTGTTCTCCCAGGGGACTGAGCGGGCCCTTCCAGCCACTCCCCTCCTGCCCACTCCGCACACAGCCGGGCCTCCGAAGGGCTGTCTTCCAAGGTGGGGTCTCTGATACGGAGACCAGAGGCAGGAGGGGGCCCGGGAGTATTCTTGGATGGGCACTGGTGGCAGAGAAGGGAAGGAGGCAGGTGGACAGAAAATCGGGCCATGATTCAGTCTCAGGAAGCCCCCGCCAAGCCCAAGGTGGCCTCCAAAACCGGGAGGAGCCCCACCCCGAGTTGCCGTGAGTTGGGGTGGGCATTGGGTCCTTCTGTCCTGAAGGGGGATCTGGGCAGCATATCTCAGTGCTCGCTGCCCTTGTGCTGTTACTTCCCCGCCTAGAGGATCGGGCATTCTCTGACCCTCCAAGGGCAGCAGAGCCACGGACGACCCCCTCCCCCAGCCCCTCCGGACCCAGGCGTGGAGTATTTGGCAAGTCTGCAGCGGATCCAATCCACTTACATTTAGGAGTGCTTTTCCCTCACAGGTTCAACCCCATTTGGTCTTATCTGTACTCTATGCTGAAAAAAAAATTGTCTGAAGTTATTGGCATTAGATTAATTGACCCATTTGTTCATTCACAAATATTTGTGAATGTCTACAGTGTGCCCAGGCATGGTTCCAGGGGTTGTAGATACAGTGTTCAGATATTGCATTAGAGCGAAATGCAGACAGCAAACTAACACACAAACGCATAATATAATAATAGGAATATATTAAGTGGAAAAAAAATCAGGTCAGGTTAAGGGGGGGGGAAGAAGGCCTATATTAGTTTAAACAGGGACCTTGGAAGGCTTTTCTGATAAAGTGACATTTAAGCAGAGACCAGAAGGAAATGTAAGAGTGGTAAGTATGAGTATTTGGGAGAAGAATGTTCTAGGCAGAGGTATAGCATGTGCAAAGGTCCTGTGGCAGAAGAATGCTTGGCATGTTCAACACACATCAGAAAGGTCAGTGTGGCTGGACCGGGGTGAGGTAGGGAGGCATAGCAGATGCTTACAGAGGTAGCCAGGTCACACCAGGCAAGGCCCTGTAAACCACCCTAAGGGGTTTTCTCTTTTATCCTGATTATGATGAGAGCCACTGTAGAGTTTGAGGGGGGCAAGTGAGACGACCTGACTTAGGGTTTTAAAGGAGCACCAGGCAGCTGTGTGAGGGATGGAAATTCAGGGGACAGGCATGGAGGCAGGGGGAGTTCCTGCAGGAGTCTGGGAAGACAGGGCTCCATCTGCGAGATTGGACGTGCAATATCCAGAGCCCTAGACTGGACAAGGTCCACTAGGAAGTGAGTATCGATAGGGAAGAGCTCCCAGGCTCTTCAGCATGTGGAGGTTGGAGAGAAGGTGAGGGCAGCTGAGGACCAGCAGGAGGAAAACCCAACAGCGAGCTGGCCATGGAAGCGTGTGAGGACAGCGTCCCAACAAGAGGTGTGATCAAGGAGTCGATGCTGCTAATGGCTCCCCTGGCCCAGGCTGCTACCACTCACATGCTGTTTCCCAGATTACAGTGGTTGTTTGGCCATCCCCACTGGAATTTGGGAGGTAGGGAAATTCGACACATACACTCCACTCTCGGCCTTGATTGGCATTGATAGGTGTGATTGCGATGAACTGAATTCTTTATTTTGAAGAGGAGAGGCCACTATATTGGAAGAGGAGCCCTCCTCTCTGCAGACTCCTGGAGGACTCCTGTCGACAGGTGGGCTCCAAGGCTGTTCCCTGAGCCAGCAGTGCCCGCCTCCGCGTCTGGGGCCCGGCCACGGGACGTGGACATCCCCAACGCTCCCGCCCCCTGGCTGGACGTGTTCATCCGTGGAGGCTGTCCGCTGCCGTGGGCTCCTTCCTCTCACTTACCTGGTCCTGCCCCTCTTTACACTTCTCATGGCTCGACGCCCAGCTTCCTGAACTCTGTGGATTCTCATTTTATGTGCGACGTAAAATGTTCTTTCCCTAAATACAATTTTTGATGTTATTAAAACTCTGTCTAATCCAGTTTTTGGCTGAGGACACACCAGGCTGTATTTATTGGCAATACTATTATCTACTTAAGCAAGGAGAAAAGAAATCAGAGCTATTTAATGAGGTCCAAAGGCAAAGCAGCCCCTGGAGTTCCCTTTGGTCTCTGCCTTTTCAAGTTACAATGGAAACTCTTACTGTGGGTAAAGAGAAACTGGAGGCGGGGCTGCCTTGGAGGCAGGGAATGACCACCCTTCTCTCTGATCAGCCTCGCTTCTCTGCCCCCGTCAGAGGCTAAGCTGACCCCGGCAGAATCTGGGAGAGATTTTCTTGCTGTTTGGCAGACATAAGTAGCCTCTGGGGCCAAGAGTCACAGGTCCCCAGATCCCCACTCCTCCAAGCCTTCTTTGCAAAGAAGACCGTCCTCAGGTTCAGTGCGTTCTGGGGGTCAGGCTCCACCCAACACCAGGTTACGCGAGGCCCAGACGCAGCAGCAGGACAGGGAAGTCACAACCTCAGACTGGGGGAGAAGGACTGAAAGCCTCTCTCTCTCCACACACATTCCTTCATATTTTCAAAAAGCTCACCAAAGCGCTCTCCTACCTTCCACTCAGGTCACTTGAGCTGCCCCCTTCCCAGGTAGATTAGGGAGTATCCATTTCCACGTAGGACAAAAACTGCCTGCGTTCCGTCTGTCTGCTTGGAGAGTGGCGTATTTCGTGAGAAGGGATGATTTCTTGTTGCGGAAGCACTTTGGTGAGATGTGAGGTCGAGAAGGGCAAAGCCGCCCCAACACAGCCTGGCTGGCGGGATGAGCGGAAGGGACCCCCGAATTGCTCCACGTGACCCTGTGGGAGAAATGTGGGCTTCCCAAGGCATCCCCAGAAAGCCAGGAAGCCAACGGGGCTTATGAGTGCCTGCCAGGTTCCTGCATCTTTTTCTGTCCCATAGTAGGTGCTCAGTAGAATGTTTGTAAGATCGACGGGGGAGGAGGAATGTGAGGAGCCTCTCGGGAGCGTCCAGACTGATTTCTCACCGCCTAGGGTCCGGGAGCTCGCACCATCCAGCTTGGACGTCAGAGGAGTGCGGGACCCAGAGAGATTGGAATTGGAAACCTTAGGCTTCCACCCATTTCACTGATGGGAAAGCTGAGCCCAGAGATGTTAACTGATCTGCCTGAAGTGAAGAAGTCCCAGTAGGAGCATTAGGGCTTGACCCGCGAGGCCCTGAGCCGAGTCTGTCCTGCTTCCTTGTTATGCGGGCGGTCGCCTTCGTCTGCCCCTTGCTAGGCTCAGAGCACTTCTTTCTGGGTCATGGTCTCACTTTATTGAAGAGTAAGAGGACACGGAGCGGATGTGTGGGTCCCTAAATGACTACTTATTGAACTATTGTTCTCTAGGGAGAAGCCGGAGCTCATTGTGGAAGGGGGGCTCTTGGGGAGAGAAGCCCTGGTTGGGAAGGAGGGCACCTGCCCTGTGTCTGAGCTACACCCCACCTCGCCGCTTGGTCCTGGGCAGGTCACTTCCTCTTTGTAGATCTGTGACCTTGTGGTCTATCCTAAGAGATCTGTTTGGGCTTCGTCCACAGTTCCTGGCTCATTGGAGTTCCTTGAGCGCTAGAAGCCATGGCTGTGACTTCAGTTCTGATGTCTGTCTCACCAGGAGACAGGAGTCAGGGATCCCTCGAAAAGTGCGTTGGCGGCGGCAGTGGGTGAGGGTAGAAGGAGCCGGAGCTGGCTGTGACGGAGACGTGGGTTTGGTTGCTCAGAGATACGATGCAGACGTCGTCGTAAGGAAGGAAATGCAGGGGTGCTGATTGGCACGGTTGCCCCACCTGTCTCCAGCCGGGCTACTCCCCCTGCAACTGGTCTGACGGGCACTGGTTTGGGGTGGGAGTTCCTGCACAGAGAGCTGGGAGAGGGGCTGAGGATGGGGCTCAGGCAGGCGGAGGGGGCTGCTGCCTGGAGGGAGCCCGCGTGCAAACACTCGGCTCCCTGGCCCTTCCCCTTCCCCTTCTCAGGCCCAGCCTGGCAGCACCCCACTTACCTGGGGAGTTGAAGCCATGCACCTCGAGCTCAGAATCCCCCTCCATCTGCCAGTCTCCCCGCGCTCCCGCCTGCCCGCAGAAGAGCCCCCTCCCCAATGCCCACCCCGCAGAATCCCACCTCCACCTGTTCCGTCCTCTCCTGCTCCTTTGTTTCTTTCCGCTCAGGCTAAATGCAAAGTCCGCCCTGCTGCTCCCTCCTCAGCTGCTCCCTGGACATTCCTGCTTGGGGTGGGGGGCGCTGGTCACTGGCTCCGCCGGTCCTCCGCAGGGGTTGTAACTGCTTCGTCTTTGATTTGCTTTATCAGAAGTGCGCCCAGCTCCTTGCCCTGCCCTTTCTGAAGCACTGATAACACGTATATACATAAGAGACTTTACCAAAGATATGGGGATAAGGGATGGGGATTCGAGAACACTCAGGAGGGGCAGTAGCTGCCCCTCTTCTTTAGATTCCACTTTAGATTCCACTTCTAGATTTTTCCCCTAGATTCTGGATCGGNCCTGACCCTGGGTCTTCTTTAGATTCCACTTCTAGATTTTTCCCCTAGATTCTGGATCGCCATCTCAGAGCTGGATCCAGTCTGGGTGGGAGACGTTTCTCTCATCTTCCCTCTTCTCCACGGCTCAGGGGGTCCCTGAGGCCGTTTCTGTTGTCTGTTGAGGGAACAATTCCACATTCCCGTGGGGCTGGGGGACAGCTGGTCTTCTCCGCAGGCTCACCTGCCACCACAGAGGAAGACCCATCCGAGTGTTTCCATAAACGAACCAGAATCATCTGCTCCGTGGCAGATGAAAATGGCTCAGACCGCACGCAGCCTGGGTGTGAAGCCGAGCTTTCCTCGCCTCCGAAGAGTGGTCCTGCTGCCCCGGTCACCCACTCCGTGACACACATGGGCTTCCCTTCCTGCTCTTTTTCTATTTCTTTTCTTTCTCTTTTCTTTTGTTTTTTACAGTGAAGGTGAAGTGGGGCTGACGGGTGGGTATCACGAGAACACGGCTTTGCGTTCATACTCATTCACTTCACGTTTTCTGAGCGTGTCCTCCGTGCCAAGGACATTGACACGCGCGGGGGATACATCTGTGGGAAGACGCTGTCCCCATCCTTCAGAGCGCGCACACAGAAAACCAGAGACCCACACGGTAGTTACGACTGCTGAGCCCGGTGTACGTGTGGAGTTCGTCTGGAGGCAGGAGACCCGGGTTTGAGACCTTGGTCCCCTTGTCGCTAATTTAGAAACCCGTCAAAAGTCCTGCAGGACTGGGGCGGGTCTTCGCAGGAGTGGCAAACGCTGACACTCCACAGCGGGCAGGGTGGGACTTGGGACCCAGGTGGACCAATGACCGGCTGAACGTCCCCTTCATTGGGCCATAAGGCCTCTCACCAGTGAGAAGTTCTGGAGAATTTCAAAAGTAGAAAAAAAAAAATTGCAGATCCGAGCTTCCTTTATTCTTGGAAGGCTTATATACGATACATTTAAAAGCACCCATTTTTGCAAGCGTTATTTTTTGTGGCTATCGCTCTGATGAATAAACCAGAGATTTGGAGAGAAACGTTTTTCCACTAACTGGGGAATTCATCAGGCGAGGATACCAGCGGCCGCGTTGTGCGGGCACACTGTAGGATATGTCAGGGAACGGAGAAGCCCGTCGGAAGGGTGACGTTTGTCCCGCAGCAGATTTCCTAATCTATTTGCCTCATCTTCAAGATTATGAATAATTTATGGCACAGTCTGAACTTGTTATAGAGACAAATTTTCCGAAGCCTCCACTCTTTGCCTGCAACTGTTCTATGACACATCTCCCGTCTTACCCCCTTGGTGGCATCTCATGACACAGGTCTGTAGCCTTGGTTTAAAACTTTGGGATGATGTTGGGTTCAGTGCTCACGGCACCCGTGTCCAGCCTCTGGGTGTCAGCCCGAGGGACCTGGAGTGGATGGGCTTGAGCTTGCCTTTTGCACCCCTCGTCTGCCTCCAGGGGGTGAGCCTCTCCTCCGGCATGTTGGGGGTTGATGCTGCTGTGGTCCTTCCTCTGTTGGTGGTTGCCACTCTCCATCACAGCTGTCTGGGCAATGGGAGCTCAGCTGTGCCCCTTGGGGGGGCCCATGTGTGAGTCCTATGGAAGGCCCTCTTGGAAGGTGCCGTTGCCCTGCACACTCCCTGATGTAGGAGGTCCCTTTTTGCTGGTGTGACCTCTTGTTATCCCTGGAAGTCCCCACTTTGACGGTCGATTCCGGAACTTCTATCGGAGAGGTTCTCTCGCCTGCTGGCCACCCCTTTAGAGGGGCATGCCGCCAAGACGGCTCGGTCCTGGCTACTACTGTTGTGTTCGCCACTGTGTGGCTAACTCACACAGCCTTGACTCTCCAAATTGGGGAATTCAAACTGCCACCTGCTACCCCACTTTCCATCAGCTGTTTCTCTCTGGTTCTTGCCCCCGGCCCCAGCTCCAATAGGCTGGAGGCATGGCCACACCTACCCTGCACAAACAGCCGTGCAAGTGGGAGAGGTCAGTTTCCCTTTCTTCCCAGCCCCCCCCTCACTGTGAGTGGTTGCCTCGGACCACCCATCATTTAGTCTTGGAGGTGGAAAACCCCCAGAGCTTCCAAAATAGTTCGATGAGTTCTGATTCCAACGGTTCTTCCAGTTTCCTCTTGTGTCCCCTGTGGCTGTCTGCTTAACAGATAGACTAGGGGGGGAGGGCGGTTGGAGTGATGGCTGGGCTCAGCTTCCTCTTAATCATCTCTGCAGGGGGGAGCGATGATTACTTGGAATGCAAAATACGTTTTTCCTCAGCATGATTTCTCAGTTGCAGTGAAAAAGTCCCACACAACACCCTACTGCAATTAAGGTAATTAAAAATTCTCAGCCTATCAACCCCGTGCATGAATTACTTTAGGGGTTGCACAGAGGAAGCACATGAAGTGTCACCTCAGGTGCACTCCCCCACATGGACCCCTTCCAAGGCCCTGGGAGGGGCCCTAGAAATGGTCGGATGCTTTTTCACAATTTGAACAAACAAGATATTTTTAACCACGTTCGGTTAAGACCACGGTGTCTTTCCACTTGGACTCCCCCCTGCTCATTTCCCCTTGTGTCAGTTGGCACAGGAGTGGCTGCGGGTATATTTGGGTCTGGAACAGACTTAGACATACATCTGTCTCTGGTCGGGGGGGTATATTTATGGGATCACACTCACTCCCCAGCAGAGTGGAATTGTCATTCGCCGCATCCGAACAGGAATGGCGTTCAGGAACATCCCCTGACTCATCAGTGCCATGTGGTCACCCAGTGCAGGGCCAGAGGTTGTCCTTTAATGACCACATCCTACGGTGGCCAACATGGGACGTCTGTGCGTATGGACAGACACACGGTCTGAAATTCATGCGGACTCAGCCCAGATTGTCTTCTATGTCCAACTGTGACATAAAGCAAATTCCAAGGCATCGGCCCAACTTAGGAAAACAAATTCTGGTTTAAAATGTATGATAAAAGCAGCACCGACTTATGAAGACGAACTGCTCTCACACCCAAAAGGCCCTTGACCAAGGTGTTCCCAAATTTTGTCACAACTGTAAAACCAAGTGATACGACCAGCAACGAGGTGGAGTCGTGAAGCTGGAGGGAAATTTTATAAGCTGTTAGAATTCTGATCGAGCGTGCCAGAGGAAAGGCTGACTTCGTTTTCTCTTCTTGCTACACATGATGATACCGAAAATCGCCATCAGGTGAACAGGATATCAAAAAGTATGCAACCAGCTATGTAGGAAAAAAGCACTACAAAGCGGTGTCAGATAGTGAAAATTTTCTTTTCGATTTTGTGAATTTGTGGCATTGATGAATTTTAAACATTTGTGATTGGTTTTGATTCCCCCCCATTCGAAAAAGTCACTTTCATACCTAGTTTTAGTTTGGGGGTTCGTATTTTTTCTTAAAGGTGGTTCTTTACTTTGTTAACGCTTCAGGCATCACAAGCCTGGACTGGCCCTTGGTCGTCTGCTGTTGACTGTCGCAAGATGTTGCTGGAGGTGCTGGACTAAGTCCTCCCACGTAGGGCTTTTGACTCGTTTCACAATACGTATCAAGAACCAAAAAGGCTGCATCATCTTTGACCGAAACTCTTGGGAATTTATCCTAGTCCAATAATGCATCAGAAGGAAAAGCTCCACCATCACAGTGGCTTTACTACGTAAGATAAGTAACCTCAGGGACTCGTTCCGAGCATGACGGTCCGTCCGTCCGCAGGAGGAAGTACAGAGCACTGCGTGGAGGGGTCATCGATTACGAAACGATGTGTGCACTGTGACGGCAGCCTGCAAAAATGTCTGCCTTTGGACAATGACTGGAAGGGAACAGGAAGATTGCTACGTCCAAGTGACGGGAATGGGGCAGGGGGGTTTTGACCTCTTGTTTTGCTTTTCTTCAGGCTGCCATGCTGACTGTACATTTGCTTCCAAAGGGAAAAGACGCTGCGTGCTTGGGAGTCCACTGTCTGGACTCTCCCTGCTCACCCATGCACACAGGAGCCTGCACTCACACGCACACTTTTGCACACGCACAAGCACACGTTCATACATGCTCGCACACTCACAGACACACATCTGCTCAGGTGCGCCCTCTAGCACCTCTGTTCTCCGCAGCCACTGGCACCTGCAGTGTTTGCTCCAGAAACGAGAAGCAGAAACAACAGCCCTGACCCCTGACACCCACGTGCCCACCCTGCCAAAGCTGAGTTTTCGGGCCGGAGCCAAATGGTGTCCTCCTGGGCATCACCCAGGCCTTCTAGGAAGATGAGACTGCAGGATGCCCTTGTCTAGACTTGCACCGGCCTCCACCCTAGCTCCCTCAGGAACCGCTGCCTCATCGCCACCTAACACCTGTATGCACTAGAGCTGCCTTTTCCTGTCTGTAAATTTCCAGAAGATTCCATGCATCTCTTCAGGCTAACTGGAAAGGTACTGGGCACGCCTGGTCTCATCACAACATATTACCTCAAATGACACCTCCGCGGCTGGGGTAAAATCAACCAGAAGCTGCTTGCTTGCTAGGCGACCCTGGCAAATCACTATCCCTCAGATTTTCCTTTAAAATCTTGAACGTGTTGGGCCAGAAGTTTTGTAAGATCCCGTCTGGTCTGATTCCATCACTTATGACCCATGAATACTTCGTAGGAGTTCTATTTTGGGATCTGCTGCAGGGCCGTGCCATGTGATGCTCGCTGCCGCTCTGGGAGGGGGTCAGATGCTCTCAGGACGGCCGAGTGGGGAAGCATGACTGTCTGTCTTCTGGAGTCCCGGGCTCTGGGTCAGCAGCTTTCTAGACGAGGGGTGCTTATTCATTTTGGCGTTTGGGTGCGGAGCAAACCCACAAGGCTGAGGCTGTGCTTGTGGATGAAAAAGCACATGGTTCGTGGGGCTCTGGTGATGTGGGGCCAGACTTGAGGATGGGGGTGAGGGAAGGAGCTTCTCCTTCTCCTCCTGGAGGCAGGGAAGAGAACCGGGAGCCCCCATTCCGGGAGCCCAAGGGAAAGCTGTCAAAGATGTTGGGAGCAAGAGGGCTCAGTGAAACTTTTGATGGAGAAAAGGGGGTGTTTTCTGCTGGGATCACAGTTCAAGAAAACAACACAAAGATGATGGAAGACTTTCTGTAAGGAACCGACTTCCCTTTTGTTTTGTGGTGAGTATAGTCCAACGAGCGGGGTACCCCAAGTAAGCCTCTGACGGAGACAAACAAGACGGTGGTAAAAGGGGGCGCAGGGAGAACGGAGTCACATCACCTGAAAGGTGGGAGAGTTTCGTCCCGGATCCTCAGAAGATCTGTCCTGGCTCAGCACGTCCTGGAAGGGAGCACCCCGGAGCATGCGAAGGGAGGGGCCGATGTTTTGGGGGAACGTCTCGGTCGCCCTTCCCCAGACTGAGTCATTGTAGTGCTTTGATTACTTATTCATGTGCGTTGAGCCAGGCCGTATGCTGAACGCTGGGGTGTAGGAATGAAGCGGCTGGCGGTCTGTGTGGTCACAGCATGGGCTCCGCGCAGGAGTGCAGGAGGCAGGCTTCACCGTCCGTTGGGGGAGAGACAGTACAGGTGCTCTCAGGGGAGGCCAGGTGAGAGACGCCGCCAAGGGGGCTCCACTCGCTCACGCACACGTGTTTTCCACGGAGGGCAACTGGGCACCTGAGGATACACAGTGACAAGTCTCTAGAGCAGGGCCACTGTGGCCTGGCATGAGTTCCTTTTCCACCCGCTGGGCTCAGGGGACAGAGACCCAGAGCTGAGGGTCCTTTCCGTTCAGCTCAGCAAGCCGGGGCTTGGACAAGAGAAAGTACCTGGAACTACCCAGTGAAGGACCTGCACGAACCTGACTTCACCTCAACTCGTGAAGTGAAGGACCAGAAAGAAGGATCTGTGATGATAGAAGTCAGAACGGGGCTTACCTATGGCTCAGTCTGGGGGATTGATAGGAAGCACAGCATGAGGGAATTCTCTGGGGCCGTGGATGTGCTCTCTATTGCGATGGGGGTATACATGTTTTTCAAAATTCATCAGGTTGCACGTATAAGATATCTCCATTTCACTGCAAGTGAATTTCAAAATATACAAAAATATATAGTGATGGTAGGGAAAATTATTTAGAAATATTCCTGTCTGGGTCATACCTCAAAAAAGGAACGAGTATGTCCTCAGCCTACGACCTTAACCTGGAGAGGGCTACGTGACAGGCGACAGGCAAGACTGGATGCCAGAGGGCCTCCGTTCTAGACCTGGGTGTGCTGGCCCCTCCTTATCGAGCACCGTCGTCCCCTCTCTCTACTTCTGCGCCGTCTACAGACCAAGGGAGTTTTACGAGGAGATGGATAAGCTCTGACAGTCGGGGACTCTCTGTCCCCGCTTTCTGAGACGCAGGCTGAGCCAGACGAGCCATGGGTGTGACCTGATTTGGTGATTCTTGTGATCTGAATCTCTTCCACATGTCTGGTGTCAGCCCGGCGCGGGGAGGGGGGAGCTTGGGCAATCCGATACCTCCAGGAAGTCCAGGGCTCCGCTGTTGCTAAAATTAGAACCAGGCTGCAGCTTCCATCAAGGTCATTCCTCTCCCAGCCCCTCCACGAGCGAACTTCCCCCTCTGCCCGGCGCCCTGCAAATGTTCATGACTACAGCAGCCTGCCCTGTGAGCGCCAGGGGAGCCCGAGCCCGGGAACCAGGGCGGACTTGGGGGGGAGGTTCTAGTTTCACAGAGACCCTTTCAGATAAAGAGACAGAGAACAGGTGAAAGGAGAAAGAACAAAACAAAGGAGGGAAAGGACGAAGGAAAGAAGCTGAGCAAGCAAAGAGAATAACTCCTGTGTCTGGAAGGGAGTGGGCGTGGAAGGTCTTGTCTGCTCTGTCCATCCTTAGCCCTTTGCTGCTGTGCTGCGGGCTACAGGGAGGCCCCCCGAAGATAGCAGTCCAGTCCTTTTTTAGACAAAACTCCAGAAGGAGGAAAGTGTGTTCTTTCCAGGTCATGCACTTCAGTGACGTGCCTGCCAGGAAAAGACTCTGGGGGAGGGCTGGAGTCCTCGCTCTGTCGCCGACTGACCAGAGTCTTGAGCAATTGACCTCATCGCTTGTACCTCATTTTCCTTATTAGCAAAATAGAGAGACCTACCGTGTCGGGAACTGGGAGGACGGGGTGCAGTGCAGGGTGTGAAGGCGCCTTGGAGGTGTGCGAGCAGGCTGCCCGACCCTACGTCTCACTGCGATGTGTAGACGATTTTAGGGTCTGCTGGTATTTGTGGGTTCTGCCTCAGAGATCTTACCCCATCATGGGTCCCCGCTTCTGACACTGCTCCAAGGGTCGTTTCTTCACCCCAGGTCTTCGCAGCCCTCTAGGCTGACATGCGGAGAGCGCACCTGGCCTGCGTCTCTTTCCTGGCCCAGCGTGAAATGGTGACAAGTAATTCCAAGGAGCTGCCTTACTGGGGTCTCGCGGGAGCCCCGCTGTCGGAGCCATGCCTTCCACGGCGAGGGGTAGATCCTGGGCATTCGTGTCGAATGCAAAGGGCCCGATGCCACGTTGGGCACCTAGTAGGCACTTAAGACCCTACCTGTTTAGTAGGATGAGTAATTAAGAATTTTTAAAAAGTCATTTAATCTGTCAAGCCGTTAATTTGATGCTCTGGACTTTTCAGCTGAATGAAAACACGTCCACTTTCTTGGGAGAAAATACAGTTTAGTACTTGACGGCTGGGCCATTCGTCCCCATAAGGCCATTCACATGGTCCCTGCCGTTCGCGGCGGTAACGCGAAGAGACGGGAAGCACCAGAAGGAGCAGCTGAGGGGTGCGCGGGGCGCTCCTGTCACTTCCTGTGGGACCGGCCTGATTTGCAGCTTCGTGGGGCCCGCCGCCTGGTGACCCGCACTCGCCGCACGGCGGGTCTGATGCTCTGACTTCACCCCCTGGGGCTGCCGAGCAAACTCAGAGGTCGCGCCTCACAGCCCTGGCGCGGCTGCCCGGAGCGGAGCCCCAGCGTGTGGGGGGAAGGGGAGCGCAGAGCTACTCTTCCTTCGGGTGTCCCGCCTGTCCCCTCTTCCCGCCTCCCGAAGCCGTCCTGACCCCCTCTCTGCCAGTCTTGCTGCGTCTGTGGGGGTCTGCGGGGCGCGTGCGGGCCTTCGTCCTCAGGCCTCGCTGCGGTCAGACACCGGCCCCTCTGCTCAACCTGAAATGCCTCCAGAGACAAGAGGACAGGCTTCTGGAGATCGGTAAGTGACCGGGACGAGCTGGCATTTCGGGACCCGCCTTAGTAGCAAATGTCCCAAAAAGAAAAGAGAGAAAAAGAGAGAGTCAGTTCCCTCTAGACATAAAAGTCTCAGGCTGAAAATCCTGGAGGTATCTCGGCAGTTGACTCACGGGGAGGCCCTGCCGTGCCTCGGGCATGTGTGAGGCCCCAGGAGGGGACTTCTCTGTGGAGACAAAGCAGCCCGCCTGGAAAAGAAGGCCGTAAGCCTTTAATCTGCCATAGTCATGGAAGTAAGCACTCGGACTTGAATTTCTTTCCTTGGGCCTCCATGCCTCCCATCATAGAATAAGGAGGTCGGTTGAGAGGGTCAGTGGCCACCTTTCTTTCCTGCCCGTGGAACTCACAGATGGACACCCGAAGGCTCCCACATGCCGGTTCAGCCTGAGGTAGGAAATACGCGTCTTCGTCTGCCATCTTGGTCGTCCTAGGGCCTGGTGTTACACTCATGAACTATCTCTCCTCAAGTCTTTCTCCTTGCCTGTTATGGCATCTGTGAGGCTCCCACACTTCTCCTGAGTCTCCTTGGAGGCTGACCAGGCTGGGCATGCCTTCCTGATGAGCAATGGGTACCTTGACATCATCCAGTATAGGGTTCCACGGAGGGACAGGCACTGGTCATACTTGAACACAGAGCCCTGCCCACCTCCGTGCATGCCAGCCCCTCTGCAGTCTGCCCCTGGAAGGGTGACCCCTCATCCCAGCTCCAGAACATTCCTGGCCTCGACCTGCCTTGAGCTGTTGCAAGCTGGCCATCACTGTCTTTGGGATGAACCTAGATGTGGTCTTTGGGATCTGATATTAAACAGACTCCTACCAACATTTCTTTTTCTTAGGTTCTCGAGATTTCTCAATTGTGGAGAAAGCCCTGGACAGGGGCCATGTGGTCTCATTTCCTTGCAGAAATCCCTTCTCTGTGAACTGCAGTTCGAACACCAGAATCGCCCATGCGAAGACATCTGGGTTCTTTTGCAGAACCCTCGTTGGAGATGGGGTTGCCTGTGTTACCTCATGTCTGTTATATAAGGGCGCACTTGATAAATTTCTCCTTGAACACCGTGCCAGGAAAAATTTCTCTTTCCAATCTGATTCCAGAGTTATTGTACAATGAAAAGTATATGAGCCAGCCTGTTTCCCCTTCATCCAGGAAATTCAGAGATAAATCCAGCGTTCAGCTGTAGTAAACAGCTCATCCCAGGTGGCCCGAAACATACTGTTTCTGTTTTACCCTCACTTGTTATTCTGGGAGTTGTGTTCAGTTTGTAAAGTTTCCTTAGCCTCTCTTTGGGAAAGAGTGATCGCAAATTCTCCCCAAAGAAATTCCTGCACACATACACACGGCACAGATGCTCCCACTTTCACCCTCACCCCGACCACGTCCCCGGTCCGGGCTGCGTGCCAGGCACGGGGGTGTGGGGACAAGTGGCTTCCAGTTGGCCTACGGAGAAGATCAGCAGATGGAGGAAGGAGGTGAACGTGAGGCAGAGCGGGGTCAGCGCTGAGACCAGGCGACAGGGGGAGGCCCCCGGCGCTCAGAAGGAGAGGTCGACTCTAGACAGAGGCAGCGGGATGGGGACGGCTCCTTGAAAGAAAGGGTGCTTCACCAAGTCTTGCGAAGGAAAAAATACGTTGCCCTCCGCGTTTGGCACAAACAGGAGGAATCTCGTTTAGTTGGCGGGTCAGATACGTGGAGGAGGCAGGCACTGGGAGCTCAGGACGATGTTCTTTTCCTGTGCAATTTGGAAACAGAATTGGGCCCAATAGATCCTTTTGTCCAACCACCCTGTGAAGCACGTAGAGAAAAAGCGATTATTCCCTCGTGTGGGTCAGGGGCTCGGGAACTCATTCTCAGAGACACAGTGGAAGCAAGAATGGCCCAGCCCCAGACCCAGATCTGGCGCTCACCTCCCTGCGTGGTTCTGTCTCTGGAAACGCAGGAGGAAGGGGGTGGCAGGGCCCGGCCAGTGCCTGTTACCTCGGAGAAGAGATCTGGAGTTTTGGTTTGTGTTTCCTTAAGGGGTGGGTGGGGTGGTGGTGAGGGGCAAAGGGAGGAGCCCCTGAGTACAATTTACAGCCTCGGTTCCCCTAGCAATGCCTGCAGATGGGTGCATTTCCGTGCAGCCCCGTTCTCTGTTCCTTTTGTGCGGCTGACGAGGAACAATGAGGGAGCAGAGGGATAAGCCGTGATGTTTATCTTTCCAGCTCTGAACTTTCAAATGCTGGAATCCCCCGGGGTTGGGAAGAGTGGGTGTGGTCACTTCCCACCATTGCCAAGGCGGGAGATGCAGCAACCCCTCCGGGGAAGAGGGGGTGTGATTTCCTCCCAAATAGGAAATTTATCTCCCGAACGGGAGCCTGCGGAGAGTCATCAAGGACTTATCTCCAGAAGCAGACTGCCAGAGAGGAGCCCTGCCCAGTCCTCTGCCCGGAGGGAACGCGTTTGCCAGGGCGGGGAGAGTGAGGTCAGGAGCTGAGGACCCGCTAGGAGAGCACTGCTCTACTTTGTGCAGGAGGAGGACGTCTTCCTGCCAGACTCTCCCGGGACCCTGGGACCCTCGGAGGGACGGCCGCGGCCCCTCCCAGGACCTCCATGATGTTGCAACCGGGGAAGCGAAGTTCATTTCTGTCCTTGGGAGCAAAGGGGGAGTTTGGGCCCTTTCTTCCAACTGGGTCCCCCAATTTTGGGGTGAACACCTCAGTTCTTGGAAACCAGGCTCTGGAGATTCCAGAAGCTCCCCAAATAACCCCC
Source organism: Ailuropoda melanoleuca (assembly GCF_002007445.2). Taxonomy (NCBI): domain Eukaryota; kingdom Metazoa; phylum Chordata; class Mammalia; order Carnivora; family Ursidae; genus Ailuropoda; species Ailuropoda melanoleuca. The sequence continues at coordinate 2,063,847 of NC_048226.1, forward strand.
ACCTGTTTGTTGAGAGGAAGGACCCTCTCAGCACACTTACAGAAGGGCAGCAGGAAGGACCCCGCCCCTTCATACAGAGGAAGACGCTGAAGACTGAGACGCTAAGGAGACAGCAAGTCACGCTTATTGAAGATGTCATGTCAAGTCTTCTAAATCCTTATTTTAAAAGAATCTTTGTTAGGCGTAAAGCTGTGCAAATCTCCCTGTCCTACTATCTTCTTCAGTGTGTCCTATTTATAAAGGGTTTTTCCTTTCATTTGTACTAGTAATTCTCTGCACCCGTTTTGTCACGTATGAAAGGGCGTGATCTTGGCCTCACACGTGTGTGGGATTCAAGCCCCTAAGGTCATGCCATACAGCACGTGAGCAGTGTGCAAACACTCAACAGAAGTTATCGCGAGGGGAGAAAATTTCTGGTTTTAATTTCTTCCACCTCGGCCTGCCTTCCAGAATTTTGGTTTAGTCTGGGTTTTTGGTTGTTTTTTTTTTGACAAAGTTTAATGCTCATTATTATTAAGTATACTTTTCCTTCAGGAATTATTAAGCTGCATGATTTTGTCACTGCGTGCACTGTAATTATGTCGTCTGAGTTCCCACGCTTCTGAAATGGACATATTCTCAGCGTTTATATATAGGAAGTCCTTCTATAATTCAGTGTCCCTGTTGCTGAGCTCTTTAACTTGGTTTATAGCCCCGTTGCATAACATTTTCAAGAAAAGTTACATAAGAGGCATGTTCTGGGCTGATATATGCCTTAGACCGTCTTTCTGCTGCTTAAATCACGAACACCTACTCACTGGGCTTTGAAATCTTGCTTTGCAGACCTTTCCCCTTAGGGTTTCCTTGAAGCCGGCTCCATTTTTCTTCCTTTGTCCCCGATGTTTTACAGGCCTAGCTGATGATAGGCATCTCCCTTTATCCTTGAGATTAAAAAAAAAATGCCTCCACTTTTTATCTCTTGAAAGTTCTTGTTCTCAACGAAAAGAGGTTTAACGTGGCCAGGTATTTCTTCCTCCAAGACACATTTGCGGTGTCCTTGGGAGATCCCGGATGTGGGTGGCGCCTTCTTTTGCCCCTCCCCCGCCATCCGGGCCCCTTGGTCGAGGGCCAGCTGATCAAATCTGTTCTAGTAGCTCAGGGATTTGGATACCATCTTGGTTGGCTTGAGGAAGGAGTTCAGAAAAATCCCTAGATCTGTGTGTTTTGTTTCTCATAATGTGACTTGGCCGGGGCAAACTTGCCATATCAAATTTCTGATCAAGTTAGCCTTCCTTTTGTGAATGGGTCCAGCCAGAGATGGCAGCCAAGATATTTAACATCCTGTCCCGGCCAATCAGAAAGGGGCAGAGGTCATACGGGGGCAGAGGGCTAGGCACTGCCTCTTGAGCCAAATACGTATCCGTACTTGTTGAGTAATGGTGGTGGTGGAGGGGGGTGATGTCAGGGTGGCCGGAGAGGGAGGGACCAGGGAAGCCATCGTAGCAGAGGGACAGTTAGGCAGTTTGGGACAGCAGCTCTTTGTAACCACTGTGGAAGCATGTCATACATTAAAATCAGAATAGCCATCTGCATGTCCGGCCTCTGGCGTCAGGGACGGTCCGTCTGGTCCGTTGCCCGGCGTCTCCCTCAGCGCCTCTGCCTGCTTCAGGTCCTTTTGGCAAGGATGCTTTCTTTGCAAAGTTACTTGAACACCAGTGGTGTCCTTCAAAGCCCAGAGGAAGGACAGACAACGGAGGCGCATTTTCCAGGAATCTTAGCATGCACCTGACCAGCTGACCTTCCCACACTGCTGTGGGTTGCACCCCCTGCACCCCTCCATGGTGACAGGTCTCGCTCTGAGGGTACTTTGGGGGATGGCAAGCACCATCCGGATATCGAACCGAGACTGGCACTTACTTGCTGTTGACTATCGTTATGCCCTAGAACTGAGCCAAAGACTGGCTCTATCACATGGCAGCCGAACTGTTGGGAGAACGGAGCCAAGAAGAGCAGATCTGCTCGGCACGAACAGCGATGTTGGTGAGTATTCTCGCACAGGGAGCGGTCGGGACCTTGGCACCTGAGCTGTGGGGGGAGGTTGGGTCTGAGAACGTGCTAGAACTGGGCCATGGCCAGGCTCCCTAGGCCAGCTCCTGGGCAGGGCCTGCTTTGGGGAACGTGAGAGGGGATGGTCTGGAGAGTGCTATATAGACCCAACACAGAATTGGCTTGCAAAAATTATGTAGACATTTGGATTGCTTCTGGAGAGAGCCGGCTGGTGTTTTTGGCAGGCAAACCCAAAAAAAGACTGGCTTAGTTCACAGATACCTTGAGACCCAAGGATGATAGGCTAGGAGGGGTGATGCGGCAAGAAACACAGTTGGTGTTGGGTCCTTACGATGGGTATTCATTGAGCAGGGAAGAATTTGATCGACAGGACTGCTTACAAGAGGTTCATGCTACAGGCGTGGGACATCCGAGGGTTGAGAATAAAGGAGTGTTATTGGGAGTCTGCCAGACGGACCCTCGGGTTGAACGGTGGAATATCGCAGTCTGCTGTGGGACCAGTAGTAGCAGGAGGAAGGGAGGACGGAGGAAGCACGTCACGAGGACGGTGATGATGATGACGGTTATAACGGGCAACATGTCCTGAGCACTTAGGGTGAGCCTGGCACTCTTAAAAATCCATTAACTCACATACGTGCTGCAATAAAGTGAACAAAGTAGGAAGCATCACCATCCGCATTTCATAGATGAGAAAAGAGAGGCCCAGAGAGGAGCAAAACCTTGTGCAGGACACACCACTAATACGTGGTAGGGTCAAGGTCTTTTCCACTGGTAAAGAGGGTGCAAACAGGCTCCTAATTAAGTAATAAAAGTCAGGAATTCTTCCACAACGTAGGGAACATAGCAGTAGAATTCAGCATGAGAAACGGGAGTTGGCTGAGTCGAATGCTGCCGGGAGGCCCCCACAGACAGAAGCTTTCAGCCAACCTCCTCCCCCAGGTTTTCCTTCTCCCACGAATGCAAAGAAGCTGGGTGGGAGCCCGAAAGCCACGGCAGCGGGCACGGGCCCGTGGAGGCTGCTTGGAGAACTCAGGCAAGCCTGGCTGGCTCATGCCGAGGCCACGGGACAGAGGCGGGACTGCTGGCAGCTACGTCCAGGACTGCGGGGATTCGGAAGCTCAGGGTGGAGGAGGCAGACTGAGATGCAGCTCGGGATGTCGCAAACTGAACCCCCTTGGAGAACCCCTCCTCAGGATAGACTAGTTACATCTTTTATAGATTTGAAGATTTTATTTATTTATTTATTGAGAGCGAGAGAGTGAGGGGAGGGGCAGAGGGAGAGACAGAATCCTAAGCAGACTCCGTGCTCAGCGCGGAGCCTGACGCAGGGCTCGATCTTGAGGCCCTGAGAGCACGACCTGAGCAGAAATCCAGAGTCGGATGCTTAACCGACAGAGCCACTCAGGCAGCCCTGTCAGTTGTGTCTTTTAGAAAAGAGTTTCAGATCGTGGGCTCTGGCTGGCTGGAGTCACACCCCATACGGTCCAGCCCTGCCCCGCGGCTCCAGACTCCTCCCACGGAGCAGCTGTCCCGAAAACCAGAGCCCTTCCCACTGGGGTTGGCAAGGCCATGGGCAAAGATCCCAGAACAGAAGAGATGGAGACCCTTGCCAGGCAGAGTTGGGCTGCAGGTTGTTTCCGCCTCATTCTGTGAGAGGTGATCGGTCCCTATTCCTGCATAGAACTTACAGGAATGATGCATGTTGGTGAAACTGGGATTTCTGGACCAGTCGTCAGAGGCAAAGAGTGGGCATGGTGGTATTGCAGTCTGGTGGGAGTCGCTGAGCCCAGACTTTTCTGGAAATTCAGACATACTGTTGTCAACAGGATGGGGAGTTGAGTTCAGGCCTGATCCCAACTCATGCTTCATTTGCCAATGAGTACATGAGGTCAGATAGGACTGAGGACAATGGGAACGGGTCCTCTGTCCCCCATGGGGGTGGGGTGAGGAAATGAAGTTAGATAGCCCCCATCAGAACGTGAGAAATCTTAAGACACGGAAGGAGACACATGAAGGGAAGCTAGGAGCCACAGGGGAGGTGTTTTCTCCCACGAACAGGCCTTACCCTGGGCCAAAGGGATGTGACACTCATGAGTTAGAAGGCACAAGTCTGACCTTCTATAGAATGTTCTAGAATGATTACCTTTGGAGATCATACACCGAGGAACCATCTAAAACAATGATTTCCAAATGCCTTGTACCCAAATCTTACACTTTTCCAATCGGGAATTTGGAAAAGTAAAAACCTACCGAGAGGAATCACTATGAGCTACAGGTTTCACTATGCCCCCAAATCACGAGCAGTCGGCAGTTCCTAGAGTTAGCTGTAAGGATGGGGTGTTCCTAGCTGGTGAATTCCAAGGTGGCTCGGGGACATAGGCTGGCTGGAGGGCTGTTCACCGTGAATGAAGCCGTGGGACCTGGGCGTCCAGCAGCCTACATGGGCGTCCAGGAAGCTTACCTGTTGGGTTAAAGATAGAAGAGCCATAGGACGTCTGAGCAGATGGTGGCAGGTCATGCTGGTGTCACCTGCTTCTTCGCTTGGCATCCGAATGTCGTTAATAAAGTCACTAAAATCTCAAGAGAGTTACAGTTAGCATCTCTCTCTCTCTCTCTCTCTCTATCTATATATATGGTTCCCCCCCCAATGCAGAGCAGAAGTGACGATGCAGGTTCAGGGACCCAGAAATGTTGCCCCATCCAGATGGAGAATTTTTTTTAAAGATTTTATTTATTCATTTGAGAGAGAGAGACAGCCAGAGAGGGAGAGAAGGAGCGGGGGAGGGGCAGAGGCAGAGGGAGAAGCAGACTCCCCGCTGAGCAGGGAGCCCAATGCAGGACTCGATCCCAGGACCTGGAGATCATGACCTGAGCGGAGGGGAGATGCTTCACCGACTGGGCCACCCAGGTGCCCCCTTATGGTCTGATCCTTTCAATAGCGTTAAATAACTGATGTATCTTTAAGTATTCCTTTATGGAACTTTATTACCTGCCCATAACATGGCAAACTGTTCCATGTATGACTTACTGGATTCCTGGGATACATGTTTACCTGTTCATTTTACAAAGGAGGTTACTGAGGCTTTGAGAACTAAGTGGCTTAAAATCCCAGTGAGCCTGGATCGGCACCGAACCCCACCTGCCTGCAGAGCCCGGGAGCTCGAGCAAGCTCCATGCTGCTCCGTCTTTTCAGACAGACAGCTTACTCGGCTCGAAGAACACGGAGAGGATAAACTGTAGACGGTAGAAGTTCTTCCCTGCATCTGAGAATAACCAGATTATCTTCACGCCTTCCTGCCATCCACCGGACACACAGTTTGTCATGGACCGAATGTCCGTGTCCCCCGACAATTCACATGCTGAAGCCCTAACCCCGCCGTGATGGCCCGTGGAGCTGGGGCCTTGGGGAGATAATTAGGTACGGATGAAGTTCATGAGGGTGGAGCCCCATAGTAGAATTCATGTCCTTAGGAGAAGAGGAGACACCAGAGCTTCCCGTCTCTGCCACGTGAGGACACAGCAAGGGGACGACCGTTGCCAAGCCAGGAAGAGCGCTCTCACCAGGAACCAAACTGTCTTGAACTTGGACTTCCCAGGCTCTAGAACTATGAGAAATTAAGTCCCGTGGCTACAACCATGCTATTTTGTGATAGTGGCCCGAGCCAATAGATAAGTTCATTTGTTTGTCTTATGAACACAGTTTTATCATTTTTGAAACAGGGTTGTTGTAAAAAATTAAAGCAGCTTGAAAAAGATACAGTAAGGAAAAATCATTCCAATTTCAACTCCTCTGAGATTGTCACCAAAATCGATCTGCCAGACGTGCCTCCAGGCATCCCTCTGGGCTGTCACACACAGGCACCAATTTATAGAATGTTTTACACACATAACATCACAGGTGCGTGATATTGTCTACATGGTGTGTGGGTTTCCCAGAGCTGCTGTAACAAGGCAGCAGGAACCAGCAACGGCCACAGTTGGTTCTCCCACGTTCTGGAGGCTGGAAGTCTGAGATCCAGGTGTTGGTGGGGTTGGTTCCTCCTGGAGGCATGAGGGGGAGGCTCTTCATGCCTCTCTCCAAGCTTCTGGTAGTTTCTGACAATCCTCCACATCCCTCGGCTTGCGGACACATCGCTCGGCAATCTGTCTCCCTCCTCACGCACTGTTTTCCCTGTATGTCTGTATATGAACTTCCCTTTTCTTATAGGGACACAAGTCATGGGATTAGAACCCTCCCTAATCCAGTATGACCTCCTCTTAACTTGATGACATCTGCCAAGATCCTATTTGTGGACAATGTCATACTCATAGGTACCAGGTGAATTTATGGGGGGGGGCGGGGGACATAACCTTCACTCCAGTACACACGGGCATCTCTTTGTATGAATACATGTAGACATCCGTTATTTTTAAGGACAGTGTAATATTTCACTGGAGATGTGTAGCATAATGTACTGAAACCAATCTCTTACGGATTTACATCCAGGTTCTTTTTTTTTATTTTTGGGCTCTTTTCAGCATCTGCATGCTATACCCCCTTATACATAGACTTCATGCTTGTGTGGTCATTCTTCTTAGAGAAAAACTGTAAAGACAGTTGGTAGTCCAAGGGCATGAACCTTTATTATCTTGACATCTCTAGACCAAGGCCCTCAAGGCAGATGGCCCAGCAGTGATGAGAAGCATCAGGGGCTGAGGGGCTCTTCTCTTAACACACTGAGTCTGACAGTCTCCAGAGAATTTCCAGAGTCTCATGGAAGCTCATTACAAGGCCACAAGAGATTCCTGTATCTGAAATACAGTAGGCATTTAAAAATTCTTCATTAAATGAACGTGGGTAATTATGAAAAATAAAATTTTTCCAGGGAAAAACAAGGGCTGTATTGGGCAGAGAGAGGAAATTTCTGCATGTTCCATCACCATTTGGAAGCCAAATGCATGGGGGCTGGGGGTGGGAGCGCAGATGCTTTGGGGGTCTGCTCTGGCATGGTCTCAGCAGGGCCCATAGTCACCATCTGTGGGAATGTTCAGGAAAGGGAACAGCTCCTGCAATGAGATGTGTTCTGACTTTTCAATTCACAAGGCTGGGGTCTGACTGGGACGGCGGTGGCTGACCCCCTCAAGGGCTCAACGTGGCTTTCAGATGGCTTAGATCCCTGCATTCGCTCAGTCCGTCCTAGGGTGCCCACCCGCATTATAGGAGCAGAAGAATCTATTTATCAGACAAACCCTGGTCATCTTCCGCTCCAGACTTGGGTGGAGAGGGGGTGTGCCTCAGTTTGTGGGCATAGGAACAGGACATGCTGTGAGCTTGGGAAAACATCATGGATATTCAGAAGGGGACAAAGCAGCCGAGCACAGAACGGTCACGCCAGAAGCTGGTGGGCAGAAGGGAAGGAATAGTGAATTGCCTGGATGAGTAGGAGAGGGTTTCCTGCCTGCTCCCAAGGTTCAGAGCGTGCTCTGAGTACACGAGGAAAAAGAAGGCACCCTGTCAATGAGGCCATGATGCCAGGGAAACTGAGGCTTGCCTAACGCTGATGCGTACCTCAGGGTTCATGTGAGATCCAGGCGGATGGGCATTCAAAGGCTGTAAGCAGACGGGAGATTGCTGAGTCCCTGTGCAAACAGGCTCGGTGTTTACTCAATAGCCGGGTATTTTCAGGGACCAACATTTATGTCTATAACTCGGGTAAGATGCCTGTCCCGGCCTGTGCCATGTCTGGTCCCAAGAGTGCTGGACAGGAGGAATATGTGAATGCAATGCGTATCTCGCACCCCCACTCTATGCCAGGCACTGGTGTGAAGGGTATGCCGCTGGAACAAAAGACCTCTGTCCCCGTGGGGCTCACACGAGTCCAAACTGCTCAGGGCTAAGCAAAGTTGTGCATAATAGTGGTTTGCAGGGAAAATACAAAGCTCCACGAGAGCCCGAGGAGGGCACCTGGCTTAACGGGGTCTGGGGATGTTTTTGGGAGAGGCGGCCTTTGGGTGGGTCTTGGTGAATGTGTAGAAATGACACAGAGAGGAAGCATCTGGAACAGAAATCCAAGTAGAAGAAACAACAAGGCCAATAAAAGCATTGTGTTGGGGACCTCAAATATTTGGATACTCTTGGAACCTAATAAGCAGTGTTAACTGGGGAGGAAGCCGAGACCACTACCGTGGATAATGGTTTACTAGGTTTTTGACTGGTGGCTGGCTCTCAACCTCAATATTGACTATTTCTAGGGAAGATGCACTATAATTTCCAGAAGCCCCTACTTAGCATCTCCCTCTGGGAACACTTGTAAACTGTGGGGTCTCCTGTCCTGAGCCCATAGACCTCTTGTCACCATGTCATTTTCCTTGCAGCAGACAGAAAACTGTACACAAGACCTGCCACATGAGGGCGCAGTTGTCCAATGATGGGCTCAAGGTCCCCCAAAGAGAGGTCAGGAAAGACCTTGTCCACATGAGCTCTTCTTCCCGATGACACTGACCATCGGGTGCAAGAAACTGTCCAACATAATTGTATGAAGGCCACAAACGTCTGCTGAGCGAGGTGCTTGGAGGAATTGGGGCAGAAAACTGGCTCCCATTCTTGGTTCTTACTTCCCCAACCCCTGAGATATTTTACCTACGATTCTTGCCACCGTGGTACAAATCAGGCTTCAGCGTAGGTAGGCGTGGAATGCCAGTGGGCCGGTGCTTTCAGAATATTTTCTTTTTTTATGATTACAAGGCATTGCAGGCTCATACAGAAAGCCTCATGCCCCCTTCGCATCAGCTGCATATGTAAGGGTTATAAATGTGTACAGATTATATACGAGTAGATGATACATGCATATGATTATGTATGATATCGGATATTATGTAACACATGCATATTACACACACAAACGTATACACGTACTATACACATAGATTTATAAACTACATTGTTTTTTCCTATGATACACATTTTTAGAAAGTAGACATCTTACATTATAAACTATTTTGCAATACCATTTGCATTTAGTATACTCCAAACATTCCCCAGATCACCAAATATGGTTCTTATATTATGATTTTTAATAGCTGCATAACCTTCCAAAAAGTAAATGCTGTGTAATTTACAGAAACAACTCATAATTATTGGATATTTGGGTTGTGGGCTTTTTGCAGTTTGTTTCTGTGGAAGTGCACATCTCCTTGGTATCATATCCTCAAAGTGGACTTTAGAGATAAAGACACTTCATTTTCAGGCTTTTGATAACATCATGCAACGCTGCCTTCTAGAATCATGACCACGATTTCCTGCCCATTCACAGCAGGTAAAAGGGCTTCCCAGATATCCTCAGGTGTTTGTCAGATCTTGGTGAACAGAAGGTCCCTGCCCTCACTGAATGCACAGTTGAGTGGGGGCTCCCAGGGCTCCCTAATGGACAGTTGAAGGAGAGACTCCGTAATTCAAAGAAAGCCGTGCATGTCATTTCTCTCCCCATTTCTCGGTTAGTGTAACGGTCGTACAATCCAGGGAGCTCGTACGCGGGGTCACACTGTCCAGGGCTCCGGCCAAGCCATCACCTGGCCCTGGCTTTACGCTTTGGAGCAGTTTAGGTTACCCCACTGGGGCCACGGATCTCACCCCAAGAGCAGGAGAATGAATTCCCTGTGGGGGATCTTTCCTTGTGCCCCGGAGCCCTCGTGTTGACATTGCTGCCATTGCTGTCGATTTGTGAACGGGCGTTGAAGACACGCATTTTTCAGCTTCTTATGTGGGACCTTACAGTCAAACAGAAGATGGGTCCTGGGTTTAGGCTCCTGCTCTGACACATTAGCTGTCTGACCTTAAGCATTCTTCTTGCCCTGGGTGCATTTTTCTTTGCCCATTGGCCAAATGAAGTTTCCCTTGAACTGGAAACGGGCAAGTCTTGACAAGAGAAAACTACTTAGTTGAGCCCCTCTCGATGGCAGTCTTTTCTACACGGTAAGCATTAGTATCTCCCGAGTCCTTAGCAGAAGGACCTAGGCATCATGTCAAGGGTGCCACATGCATCATCTGATGCATCGCAAGAATTACGAAAGACGGGCGTTAAGATTTCCTCATTTTACAGATGGGGAAACCAAGGCACAGGGAGGTTGTGACTCTGCCCAAGAGTCACACAGCCTGCCAGGGGTTGATTCCAGGATTTCAACTGGGGAGGTCTGACTCCAGAGCCTGAATTTGAACTCACAGAGCTAACCACAGATCCTAGAATTATCTTCCAACATCTCGTAATGGCAGGGCCAGAATGAAATGATGTGTGTAAGAGCAGTCTGGGACCCGAGGATGCTGTGAACATTCAAGGCCATACTTTCAGTTTTCTCTCCCTTCCCCTCTCTCCCCGGGTTCTGTGGGGGTTTCAGTTCTGGCTCTGGTGCTAACGCCTGGTATCTCCCACAACCTCCCTGTGCTTGCAGTTCCTTGTTTGTGAAATGAAGGGACATCCTGTCTTTTCCCATCAGATGAAAGGAGCTGGAGAAGTTGACAGTTTGGGGAAACGGGTCTTTGTATTGATTCCCCTCTGTGTACCTTTACCTGGTATCTTGGAGGAGTTCCTGGAACGTAAGTGTTTGAATGATTGCAATGCTTTCAGAACGCTCTTACAATCACTGGCTTTTAGCTTGCAAGCATCCTCCCTTTTGACCAGGAAGACAAGTGAGGGTCAGAGGTGGGCAAGCGAGTGGTCCCATGGGTGGGGCTGGTGAGGGCTGGGAAGCAGAGAAGTCCCGGACTGAGCAGCATACACTTGGCATTGATGGAGCCCCTGTTCCCGGCTCTGCGGTTCAGCCCCGCTCTGCGAGCCTCACCTGTGAAATTCGGGGACAAACGAGATCAGTGGTTTTAAAGCCACACTCTGTGGACTCTCAGGGTCCTCCAGTGGGGCAAGGTGGGAGTTTGGGGGCTCACCATTGGAGTCAGCCACAAGACTACTTTTTTAAAAAAAAAATCTATTTGTTTTATGTAACTGAGTTCTGTCTCGCTTTTGCTGGAAAAGAGGGCTCCCTGCTTTCAAAAGGCAGGGAAAGAGTTTGAAAAAAATTTCTGGTAATTTTAAGAGAGGGATACTCCTGTAACCTAAGTATCATCATCACCTCCCCGCTCTTTGAGATCTAGAAGAGAGGGCTTGACACCCCACCTTCACGCTGCTGGGAAGCCCAGAGTCCCCCCCAGATCTCACAAGTCCTCGGGAGCTTCTTTCCTCCTGGTCCCCCTGCCTCTGGGTGTTGGCTGCCTCTCCAGAATGTGCCCCTGTTGGGAAAAAAAAAAACAACAAAAACTGGCTTTCTTCCTGCTCTTTTAGGCAGGGCCATTTGCCTCTTTCTCTCTCCTGCTGTCACACCCTGCCCTGGGTCCACCTTGGCATTTCCAGACCCACCAGCGTGCTGAGTAGAACAAAACCCTTTCCTCTTCACAGGGTCTGCCCCCCGCAGAGGTCAGGATTGTGATGGAAGGAAATGTCTTCCGCTGCGGGGATTTCAGAGTATATGCAAGCATATCACCCAAGATGTCAGCTTGAGTGGAAGGCCACTGACCATTGGCTACAAGGGGGACAAGGAGAAGCTGAGAGAACTAAGTCCCACGGGTCTGAGCCAAATGCTGGGCTCTGGGCTCATGTCTGGCTGGGTAGAATTGTAGGTGCATTGGTGGGGGTGTTTCCCCTGGGGGTCTGGTACAACCAGGAGGGAAAACAGATGGAAACGAAAAAGACCAGAAGACCCTTTTCTGGTCAGCCCCGACCTTATGTTCTTTGGAGAGGATTGGAATGGACACCACTGATTAGAGGAGGCATTAAGCAATGATTGTGGGGTCCTCTGGCCTTGCTCACTTTATCCGCAGGACTGTTATTAGTGGCAAAACACCTGCTGAGGCCCTTTCGGAGAACTCTGCCCTTACTGGGCCTTTGGTGACATGCCTCACACACGTGACCGCTCCTTCAGAGTCGTCTCCTCTCTCTGACTCCTCACAAGAGCGGGAGAGCCTCCTTTATCCCCGTCTCCAGCACCTGAGCCTAATGCTAGGCACGCAGCAGTCGTGGTTGAATGAAATGGAAGGATTCCCCAATGCACAGTCATTTTCCAAGAGGTGACAATCTCGACGTGAGTTCTTTTGTCTCTTTCTCCTAGTCCCACGGTCACCACCGTACTTAGGCACATGTGTCGCCTGTCCCCCTGCTGCCTCCTAACTGGGGCTCCTGCCCCCCGCCTGGCCTGGTGGTCCCAAGTCCATGCAACAGCCTGTGGCCCCAGCAAAACTTCCACCAGCTGTCGAGGCTCGCCTCACTTTATTGCACATTGCTGTACTGCATTCTTTACAAATTAAAAGTTTGTGGCAACCCTGCATCATTTTCCCAACAGCTTCTGCTCACTCCGTGTCTCTGGCTCACATTTTGGTAATTCTCGCGATATTTCACACTTTGTCGTCATCATTACTAGATTGGCGATGGTGATCTGTGACCAGTAATTATGACTCACGGAAAGCTCAGAGGATGGTTAGCATTTTTTTTTTTAGCAATAAGGTATTTTTAAATTAAGGTATATACATTGTTTGTTAGACATCATGCTATTGCATACCTAATGGTTTACACTATAAACATAACTTTCATATGCCCCGGGAAACCAAAAAATTCATGAGACTCACTTTATTGCAATATTCGCTTTATGGCAGTGGTCTGGAAGGGGCTCCGCACATCTCCGAGGCGTGCCTGGGCTCTGCCGGGGGTCGATTCTGCCCCAGGAACCTGCAGTGGCTCTCCACTATTTATCAGAAGAAAATCCCCGTTTCCCACCTTGGTGCTGCAGGCCCTTCACCACCCCACCCCCATCCAGCTTCATTGCCCCGTGTTCTCTCTGGCCCTTTAGATGTTCCCCGAGTCTCTGTTTCTGGCCTCACCCTGACTTCCCTGTCTGCAAAGTGCTTTCCTGGGTTCTTTCATCTGCATGGCCAAACACTACCTGTTTTTCATATTATTATGTCATTTGGGCACCACGAAATCTCTGAATCAGTCAAAAACATCGGTTTTATAAGAAGATTCTTTAAAAAAGGATTCCATGTTGAAATCAGCTTGGGTAATGCCACGGGTCGTCATTCTTTTGCAGGGTTATGGTGACACCATAAAGGCGAAGGTCCCAGGGAGGGTTACTATCGAGGTGGGTCTCTAACCCAGCATTGCCTGACTGTATTGTGATCAGAACCCTTCCCTCTCCATGTCCATTAACACACTGCGGACCATCTGGGAAATGCTTCCCCGAGACTTCTCTGTGAAGTTATCCTTAACGTGTTTTTATTGGGGAAGAAAATCCAGGTTCAGGGGTAGTAATTCTCACAAAGGTGAGTGAAAGGAGCATCAATCCCTTTTCCCCCCCTATATTAGGATGACTTACAATATTTGTCGTCCAGTGAGGACTTTAAAACTTATTCTTGGAACCCCAGAAGTGACTGGCTTCTAAGACCATAACTCTCATTTCTCTGTCCTAATATATGAACTTTGTCCTACTTCTCTTTTCTAAAAATGATCGTGTCCGAGTAGCTCTTCGGCTTTTCTCTTCCTGCCAGATGTTTCACAAGTAAGGAACAAAAGGTTCCAATTAAAATTTTCCAAGAGTCTCGTCAAGTCATGAAAAGAAAGAGCAAATATGTTTTCTAGTACACACCTGCTTTACATCAAAATCATGGTAACTGAAAAGAGGAGGGAACGAAGCCCTGATTTCAAGGGGATATTTACAACGAAATAAAAACCGAGCAGATTTTATGGTGGCCAGAAAGGCATGAGTGCATTTCTGTTTGTATTGTAGCTTTGAGGAGTTTCAAGGGTTATCCAATAAACATTTTCTATAATTATGTAGAAAACAAACATTATATAATTTTTCAAGAACGAAAGTAAAAATTAGTAAAATTAAGGAAAAAAACCTTCTTGCATGTTTGCTCAGCATTTTGTTATTATTACCTGACCTTAAATCCACCTGTGTTGTAAGTTGTGAGATGACACCATATGGTACCCTGATGGTACTTTGTTTATCATATTAAGAGTTATGGGGGGGTCAGTGCACTCTGCTCAAGGCTGTACCCCTCACGGTAACATCAGAGGGCCACACACTGCTTGGGAACAGGTCTCACTGAACTAGTCCAGCCAAGGTCACTGACCAGATTCCCAAGCAAGCACACAAACAACAGGGACCACGGGTGGGGAATCAATACTCAGAACTGTGATATTACATTACCGAAAATGTCTAGCTTTCTACAAAAAATTATGATCCCTGCCGACAAATAGAAAAATGTGACCCATACTCGGGAGAAAAGGCAGGCTTTTAGGGGGCCCAGATGTTGGACTTAGCAGGCAAAGACTCCAAAGCAATGAAGAATATGTTCAAAGAACTCAGGGAAACCATGATGATGGAATTTAAGGATTATATGACAGCGATGTCTCATCAAATATAGTGGCCTAAGAGAAAACGAGACCTGAGATAAAGCCACAGAAATGAGGCAATGTGAAGGCCAGAGGGAAAAAGAAGGAAGACAAATGAATAGGGCTGTAGAGGACTGTGGGACAACAAAGTGCACCCACACACACGAAACGGGGTCCCAGAAGGAGAGGAGGGATAGAAGGAGCAGACAGATATACAAAGAAATAATGACAAATCCCACATTTGATAAAAAAAAAAATCTACACATTCAGACAGCTCAATGACTTCCACGTGGGCTGGATGGGAGGCGAGGCCCCCAGACCATAGTCGAGTGACGACAGACAAAGCCACAGAACATCTTGAGAGCAGGGCAGCCCTCACATGACCCTTCACAGACATGCACCGGAACCCCGATGAGATGAATGGTTGACTTCTCCCTAGAAACAGGGGCGGTCATGAGGCAGGAAGATGACATATTTAAAGCATCAAAAGGAAAAACTGTAACCAAGGATCTTGCGTCCAGTAAACTATCTTACAAAGTGAAGGTGAGATAAGCAGGTGAGTAAACGCTGAGCGAACGTGTTGCTAGGCCTGCCTTACAGAAGCACAGAGGGAGTTCGGGGGGGGGCAGCTTAGACCTGGCGGTACGCGGCACCCACCCGAGACAACAAAGACCATCCGCAAAGACAAGTGCGTCTGTAATTACACAATCGTGTGGTTGTATCTTTCTCCTGACCTATTTAAATCCATTTCCCAAAACAACATAGTGTCTCATTGGGCCTGTGATGACCAGCGATGAACTCATTTCCCAACAATGGCACGAGGAAAGTAGATGAGGGCAAAGCTCCCTCAGTGTAAGGTCTTCCCAAATAACTGGCTCCCGAGAATGCTGCTAAATTACATGCAGACGAAAGCTGCCTCGTGATATTCGCGATTTTACAGGGAATGTGGAAGCACTTGGAGAAAGCGTGAACCCTGGAGTAGGAAGATCCGGTTGAGTCTTTGCTCTGAGCAACTCCGAGCGCTTCGAACTTGGATGAGATGCTAGCTCATTGAGCCTCCATGTCTTGATTTAGCAAATGCAGTTTTAGCGGGTCACTACGTGACCTTCTTTGTCCCACTTCACCTTTTGAAGTGTCCTAGAACTAGCAGAGCTGGCAGACTCACGAGGGTGAGAGAACGGCCCATCCGTACCTGGGCTGCAGCCCCGCAGTTGAGACCCTTCCCAGGCCAGCTGCAAAGGGCCCCCCCCCCAGCTGCCACCCCGGGGTGTCCTGCCTGATTCTCATTCCCTCACTTCCCCGAGGCGGAAATGAAGCTTTCCTTGCAGTCCTATGGCCCTTCATCAGCACATCTGTAATTCCACTCGTCCCATTCTTCCTTCGGTGGTTTGTTTTCATGCATTATCTTCCCTTTTTACATTGGGCTTGCTGGAGGAAGGAAAGGATGCATGACCTTCATGTCTGTGCTGTCTTCGTAGACACTAAGCAAGGTCAACTACCAAGTGCATTCCATCAGCATCAAGCTCCAGGTAGTCCGAAAACAACTGCCTGTTCCTCGTAATCATAAAACACTGCTTTAAAAACGTTGGCTGCAGCATTTAAAAAAAAAAAGGGTGGGTGTGTGTGTCTGGGTGGCTCAGTCGGTGAAGTGTCTGCCTTCGGCTCAGGTCATGATCCCAAGGTCCTGGGATCAAGCCCCACGTTGGGCTCCCTGCTTCGGGGAGTCTGCTTCTCCTTGTCTTGCTCCCCTTGCTTGTGCTCTCCTCTCTCTCTGTCAAATAAATAAAAAAAAATATTTAAAAAAAAACCAAACCAAAAAACGTTGGCTCCTGCATATTCTAGCTTTATCAAGAGTTCTTGCAAGCCACAGGCTTGTCTGTCACTTGGAGACCAGGGTGGGGGGTGGGGGGATGGGGAATGCTCTAGAACCCGTAGAGATAGGCCTGCCTCAGCCGTGTAAACAGGAAAGATGCGCACACGCGATTACTTACTTCTGAGGCACTGACGTGATCATTCTCCCTTCCCTCTTCCCTCCGTGTTACTTCGGTTTCCAAATTTCTGCATGGAGGATGCATTGTTTTAGAGTTAAGTTGCTTCCATTCAGAAGCGCCTCTTTGCTGTCTCAACAAGTGAGGGATGCTTTACTTGCAGGACCTTTTTGTCTCGATTCGAAAAAGAAAGAAAAGAAAGGGGGGGGAAGGGAGGAAGGGAGGAAGGAAGGAAGAAAAATGTTTTAAACTTTTAGCACAATGGAGCCTGAGGGTTGGCATTTGTCCACCTGCCCCGCATAGCAATTAAATTCAGGGGACTCATGGTGGAAGCTACTGCAGACCCCGAGTGCGCGGTCCCCACCTCCCCGCATCCTTCCAGCGCCCCCTGGCTCCTGTCCTGCCTCTGATTGGCCAGCAGGCCCGGGACCTGGCCAATCGCCCTGAGCCTGTTGTCATGGCGACGAGGCACGCTAACAAGGCAGGTGTCGGAGGGAGTCGGCTTGCTGGCCGCTGGCGGGGAAGGCAGGATGGCGCAGAACCTGTATGGCCCGGGAGTGCGAATGGGCAACTGGAACGAAGACATCTACCTGGAGGAGGTATGCAGGTGTGGCCGGCGCGGCCCGCCCACTGCTCAGAGATTCCCGCCCCGCCCCAAGTCCCACGGCCCGGGCCCCCTGTCTCGCCCAGCAGACGCCCGATACCCTTAACATCCCACCTGGCTCTGAACGCCCCAGGGAGTTCACCTGCTGTCCCACAAACCCAGGTCTCACACCCTTCTACTCTTTCTACGGGTCTCTTGGTCTCTCAAACTCCGTGCCTCCCCCTGAGACCAGAGCCCCACCAACTTCCTTCCATCCTTACAGACTTAAGGGTTTCAGAGGCTGAGGTCCGTGAGGAGGAGGCAGGCTCTACGTGGAGGCACTACCCGCCCCCCCCCCCGCATACACACACCCTCCTAGGCGTCCCCGTGGTGTCCCTTTCCCTGACATTACGCTCAGACAAGGCGCGGACCAACACGCATCCATCTAGCTAGGGGGGTGGGGGTCGGGGTGGACAACCAGGGGAGACCTCTGCTGGGGACACGTGGCCTCCAAATGCTATTTATGATTGTCTCTGGATGGAGTACTCGAGGGTGATGCTGCTTTTTCTTTTTGTGTGTGTCTTTCTCATTTTTTTCAAACATTTTACAAAGAAGCAAAAATATTAAAATAAAGTGGAAACAATTTCCACCATTCCAATGATGTTCGCATTCCTTTTTCTCAAATTTTGCCTTTTCAGCTTGATGTGCTTCTGACCTGTAAGCTACCAGGGTCTGTAAATTCAGGACCATTGTTAACCTTTTGGGTTTCCTTCATTTTTTCTTTCCCCAGGAGATCATGAAGGACTTCTTGGAGAAGAGAGATAAGGGACAGCTTCTCATACAGAGAAACAGGATACTCAAAGAGAATCTTTTGAGACCGGTAATTTTAAATTCAAACGCTGTTTTCAAAATCCTATCGAATTAAGTGTGAGTGTATGTTAAGCAAGCAAACGTTCCATAGACGAATTATCATTTGAAAAATACTGGGGTTTTTTCCCCCCTTTAGATCTGAAATCCACAATGTTTAAAATTTCCTAAGATTTTAGAAACATAGGAGAAATCTGCTCTTAATTATGTTTACCCGCATTTTCCAAAATAAGAAATGAGCGGATCAGCACAAGCGTGTGTAAAACACCCCATAGTTCGTGCTGCAGACACTTCCAGTGAGTCTGAATGAGGTAATCACGGATCAGCTCGTGTGGTTTTTCACCACCTTTCTTACTCCATGTGGGATTTGGGAGGGACTTTGGCAAAGTGGGAGGGCGGCTGGCAGCAGGAAAAGGAAGAGGATGAAGGACTTGAGGGAGTGCAAGTTATCACAGGTCATCTGAATGATATGACCCCTCTTGAAACGGGTCCTCGGCAGTGAAGGAAAGAAGGTGTGTCAGGCAGTGGTCTCGACACTGGCTATTGAGGACATGCATGGTCTGTTTGAGAAACTGTTTAAATTGTAGATGCAGCTTTCCGTGACTGAGGATGGATACGTTCACTGTGGCGACAAAGTGATGCTTGTGAATCCCAGCTACCCGGAGACGGAAGTGGATCGGTGTTTGGGTGGGGACCTGAGCCTGTGCGTGACTCCGGATGAGACCACAGCCCACCTGAGTGACGAATTAGAGGTCCCCTGTGGCCTGAGCGCAGCACAAACCAGGATCCCCGTTGGCAGAAACACTTTTATCATTTTGAGGTAGAAATACTTTAATTTTCTGCTCATTTTTATCATAAATATGTTTCCCTTAGAGCTTTGGGAAGCCCTAGGCCTGGAGCAGTGCTGCCTGGAAGTGAAAGTGACAGGACACTCTCTGTCTTCCACTCCCGTCTTGCTGTCTGTCTCCCCTGGGCATTGCTGTCGGCAGCCTTTACACGCCCTTCACCTTAAACGTCAGGATAACTGCTAATTTGTGTTCAGTTATAAATGCTTCAATCCAAAGTATTGGCTCTAGGAAACTAAAATCACATTCTGCCTAGAAGCTGGGTTTTCCTAATAACATCTCTGAATGCTTTGAGCTCATTTGAGTGTTTTTTTGCTCTTAACGTCGCTATTTTTGTAACAATAATAGTTCGGCGCAAGGTGTTACTACGTGGGATTTGTTATTTTTTAATTAATAGTTTGCTAAAAATGTACTTGAGACCTTGAAATAGGCAACTAAGCCCTTGGGGAACAGATACATGATAACAATGAAATAGTATTGCTTTTGCTTTGTTAATTAAATAATGATAGCAATGCTTCGATGACAAGTATATAGCCAGTCCTTTAAGTCTTTAATTCAGGGTTCCTTTGAATACTGATAATTTATGTCAAGGCAACTAAAAGTTGACCACAGGTTCCGTGTCCTGGAGAATCAGGAGGCAAGGCTGTATTAAGTGCATACACCTGATTACGTGTGGCTCTTTATAAAGCTGTCCGCGCACCTGACCAGAATCCCTCAGTGCAGGATAGTGGATGTGCTCACAAAGACGGGATGCTCTGCACGCTGGCTGGGGGGGAACAGGGACAGGGTGCCAGCTGGATTTGGAGACCCAAAGAAATGACCATTTTGAAAATGTTCAGTTACTTAATCAGTTAATATGTGTGAATACACATTATCAAGAAAATTGATTATAAACAAAACTGCATATGCAAAAAACTGGAATGTAGAACGATTCTAATGGAGAGAGTTGACATGATGCTTGTTCTTCCCTGACAGTGCAGACAGAAATGCCATGGGCCAAGTCCTTAGATACGGGCAGAACTTTTGCCTCGCGATAACGGGAGGATTTGAAGGCAGAATGGTGAGTCGTCACGGTGCATGGCAGTGTGGGCCAGGGGTCTTTGTCTCCATGTGGGCTCGTGGCCGCCTGTGGAAGCGGACAGAGGACTCGGCAGGTGTGTGCACCACCTCTGGCTTCTCGAGCCTCAGCCCGCGGCTCTTGGGCCACTTCTCTCCTCGCTTTTCAAATGACAAAAATACACCCTTAGATGCCAAGGAGTAAGAGAGAGAAAACTCTTTTTGCAATGCAGCCAACAAAAAGCAAAACTTTATGCCACCTCCACCTGTAAGTTAATGAGTGGATTAATTAATCATCATCTGACAGCTGTCAATGTCACCAATGCTAGCAAGGTATGTTATCTGAAGCTTTCTTTTCTTTTTCTTTGTTTCACTTTTATTTCTTTTTTAAACTTAATCTTCTTCTTCCCCTCGGGGATTAGGAGGATAACAGAACCTGATAAATCTGGGTCTATCTCTAGCTGAGATGTCTCTCTATGCGGTGGGACCTCAGATAAATCATTTAACTTTTTTTTTAAAAGATTTTTATTATTTATTCGACAGAGATAGAGACAGCCAGCGAGAGAGGGAACACAAGCAGAGGGAGTGGGAGAGGAAGAAGCAGGCTCATAGCAGAGGAGCCTGATGTGGGGCTCGATCCCATAATGCAGGGATCACACCCTGAGCCGAAGGCAGACGCTTAACCACTGTGCCACCCAGGCGCCCCAATCATTTAACTTTTTTGAGTCTTTCTCTTCTATAAAAAGGGGATTATAATACCTTACTACATGTCACACACACACACACACACACACACACACACACCTCGCACTTAATCATCCAAATAAGTCTTTGAGCTAGGGACTATTTTACCCCAATTTTACAATGGGGAAACTGAGGCACGAGGTCAGGTGATTTTGGGGCAAGTCGCTCCGATGTCGAGTGGCAGGATGGGTACCACTTACCATCTCTCACTGAATCAGAGCTTCCACGCCTGTATGAGGCAGCATTATTACCTTTTGCGCCACCAGGAGAAATCAGCGTTGCCAGTTAAGCCCCCACACACCACAGATGGTAAGCCGCAGCCTGATTTTATTTTATTTTATTTTTGTTAAAAGAAGTTATTTATTTATTTTTTTAATGATTTTTTTTATTATATTATGTTAGTCACCATACAGTACATCCCCGGATTCCTATGCAAAGTTCGATGCTTCATTAGTTGCGTATAACACCCAGTGCACCATGCAATACGTGCCCTCCTTACTACCCATCACCAGTCTATCCCATTCCCCCACCCCCCTCCCCTCTGAAGTCTTCAGTTTGTTTCTCAGAGTCCATAGTCTCTCATGTTTCATTCCCCCTTCTGATTACCCCCCCTTTCTTTATCCCTTTCTTCCCCTACCAATCATCCTAGTTCTTATGTTCCATAGATGAGAGAAATCATATGATAATTGTCTTTCTCTGCTTGACTTATTTCACTTAGCATTATCTCCTCCAGTGCTGTCCATGTTGCAGCAAATGTTGAGAATTCGTTCTTTCTGATGGCTGAGTAATATTCCATTGTATATATGGACCACAGCTTCTTAATCCAGTCATCTGTTGAAGGGCATCTCGGCTCCTTCCACGATTTAGCTATTGTGGACAATGCTGCTATGAACATTGGGGTGCATATGGCCCTTCTCTTCACTACATCTGTATCTTTGGGGTAAACACCCAGTGGTGCAATGGCTGGGTCATAGGGTAGCTCAATTTTTAACTTTTTAAGGGACCTCTACACTGTACCAACTTGCATTCCCACCAACAATGTAGGAGGGATCCCCTTTCTCCACATCCTCTCCAACAATTGTTGTTTCTTGCCTTGTCTATTTTTGCCATTCTAACTGGCGTAAGGTGGTATCTCAGTGTGGTTTTGATTTGAATTTCCCTGATGGCTAAAGATTTTGATATTTTTTCATGTGTCTGTTAGCCATTTGTATGTCTTCATTGGAAAAGTGTCTGTTCATATCTTCTGCCCATTTTTTGATTTGTTTGTTCCTCGTGTATTGAGTTTGAGAAGTTCTTTGTAGATCTTGGATACCAGTCCTTTATCTGTAGTGTCCTTTGAAGTATGTTCTCCCATTCCGTGGGCTGCCTCTTAGTTTTTTTGACTGTTTCCTTGTGCAGCCTGATTTTAAATGTAGAAATTAGAGAAAATACCATATTGGTGAGAGAGGGGGAGTAAATCACCGTTGTGTGATCCAGAGATTAACACTACTCACATTTTGGCTTATTTCCTTTTACACTCTGTTCTCTCAGAACAGATTCAAAACACAGGGAAAGTTACAAGCACTACAACATGTGGAAACACCATATCTGGTCTCTCTCTCTCTCTCCCGCCACCTCCCCCCCAACACTGTCCTTGACGCTCCCATCTTTGTCTCCCACAAATCCTCTGTCCTTTGCCTGCGTACTGATTTGTGTTTGTGGGTCTGACCTTCGATAGATTACAGCATTTTGTCATTTTGTTGATAATGTTTCCTTCCATTTGCTACTAGCTTTATTATTATTATTTTTAAATTTTATTTGTTTTTTGGCTGCTGGGCTTTTAAATCACGATTGTTCTAATATATTTTTGAGTAAAACGTATCCATGTTTTCCTTCGTAGTTCCTTCCCTTGCTCAGAGCCCTATAAAGTCTGCTCCAGAGATGCCACAAGAAGAAATTGTATTGACTTCTCGATGTCTGAAGTTTAACTTCTGCTCTGTTTGCTCTTTACCTGCTTGAGATTTATTTTGATACAAGGTTCTGGGCAGACCGGTGATTTCCCCCAAATGACTAATTAGCTGCACTTTTGTCATCTCTTGAGTAATTATTCCTTTCCTCACTGACACGCGATGCCCCCCTTAGCATCACTGCCCATACTGCATGCTGTCTCTGAACTTCCTGTTTTAACCCTTTCAACTCAAGTTGTGTATTTTTTTCTAGAATTATACTTTACGATGTGATAATGTATTTTGACAGCTTATTGGGCTAGTTCTCTCTCCTTGCACTTCTTTGAATTGTATTAGGAATTAACCTCTCAGTTAAATGTAATGATTTCTGCAAGTCTCTTTTCCCTGTAGGAAAAAAAAATCACATGGCATTTTGATTGGTGCTGGAAAATTACGTAAATTCACGTATTCAGTGCTTCATAACACTTACTCTTCTGAGATGTTTTGCCATTTATTCATTTATTCTTTCTTATCTCTCAGTAAGGTTTCGTGGTTTTCTTCCCGTGGATTTGACACTGATCTCGTTCAAGTTGCCCCCCCCCCATTTCTTCTATCGTAGACGCTCCTTGTAGGGAGACGCTTAGTTGCAACAAAGAAGAAATGTTCACACTCACCTCCAATGAAATCCCTCTTTCTTATTATTTCTAATCATTTCCAGTTGGTTCTCTTATGACTTCGGGGTAGACGGTGCTTTCATTCTCAAGGGATGACGATTCAATCCATTCTCAAATTCTCTTATTTGCGTTCTTGTCTTTGAATCAGCAAGCGCTTCTGAGGCATTCATTAAAAAAATCTGGTAATACCGGCCTTCCAGATTTGTTCCTGATTCATGACTATTTTTCTTTACATTAACAAAGCAGAGTTTGTGGTTTGAGTGGACACTCTTTGCCATTTGAAGTCCTGGTTTTCCAGTAGCTCCGGATCTCACTGACATCGCCCCAATCACCGAGAGCCAAGCCCGAGTGTGTCTTGGGTCCGTCCCGCCTCCCTGCCCGTGTCCAGCCCATGGTCTTGCCCATGGCTCTCTCTTCATAGTGCTTTTGGGCCTGTCTTTTCATCCCCAGTGCCTGGACCTCAGTCCAGGCCTCCATGGCTTGACCCCTCTAGCTGGTCCCGACCTCAGACATAGTAGATGCACGCTGCCAGATTGATGCCCTGGGGGCTCAGGTTTGCTTAGCGCTGCCGCTCACGGTGGCATTTAAGGGCCTCTGTGGTATGTCCTAGCCCTCCCTGTCCACGTTCAGCCAGCCCCTCGGGCTCCCGGCGCCACATTGCCTCCTCCCCAGAGCCTGTCCTGCACTCTTGGGAAAGCACGCGTCCTCACCCCTGCCTGCCTGCAGCTTTCCCCACCCCTGCTGGCCAGCCGTACCTTACAGGAGTTTACAGCTGCTTCCAGTCCCATCCTCTGTCACTCTCCTGCTCGTCAGGAAAGGCCTTGAAGAGAGGAACTCATCTCTGCCTTTCCCAGGGTGAGCGCCCAGTGGCACAACTTTGCACGTGAAAACCTACCGAACAGGCAGGGGCGGCCTCCAGCTTCAGGGTGAAGCTCAATCAGGAAAGAACTAACAAGCGACTAACATTTCCAACCTTTCTGCAGGATGGGGTGCTTCTCGGCCCAGTTACAGGTGGCCAAAATAAGTCACAGGTGTGGACATCAGCTCCAGAGGGGTGTGGGCCCCCTCGGGGGCACACAGCAAATGTCGGCTGTGAGGACACTTCACTTCACGCGACAGTTTCAGGCAACACTATTGCTAAGAAGGGAAACAGTGCTCCAGGCCTGAGCCCTGAAAAGGAAGAGAGGGAGCAGAGACGGGATGAGGAGGAGAGTGTGGGTTTGGTGTACAAAGGAAGGCAAAGCAGTGGAGGTGATGTGGGGGGCGGGAGCTGGTGGTCGGCATTCTGAGATGACTTTTCTAAGGCGGAGGGAACCTGAGTGTTCTCATGCAATCGGCAAGAAAGGGATTTCCCAAAATGGCTTGTGTGCACTTGACGCCTGGCTGGTGGGTCGTTTGCTTCCCCAGTTGTGCGGCGTAGCTCACCCGCGTGCTGTCCTTTTCAGTTGTATTTATCAAGTGACCACAGGACCCTGCTGAAGTCATCCAAGAGGTCTTGGCTCCAGGAGGTGTACCTGACTGATGAGACCTCCTACCTGAACTGCTGGCAGGTTGCGTTCCTGGACCCCCAGCTCCGCCTGGAGTACGAGGGCCTCCCCGTGCCGGTGAGCGCAGCCCAGGGGAGCCCTTCTGCGGGTGTGATTTACTCCAGTCTGTAGGGCGGGGCTTCTCATTCCCGTTCTCACTGCTGGGCACTTTCCCAGGAGCTTGGGTGCTGCAGGACTGGAGCCCCAGGCACATTCCTCACGGGAGGGTGGGTCGGGTGGGCCAGAGGTTTTGCTCCTGCTCCAGACACATCTGGCTGATGCAGAGTGAGCGGTTGTTGGAAGTCACGGGGAGAGCATGGAATTGCAGCAGGCAAGGATTGGAAGGGCCAGCCGTGGTGGCCACCCAGAACGGGGCCCCCAGTTCCAGGCCTCCCGGCACCCACCGGCTGCCGAGCTCTGCAGGTGGACCCGGGTTCAGCAGGGTCTCTCCTCTGGCGTGGCCAATAGACCCACGGTCCACACTGCAGCACGCCTGACACGTCTGCTCTCTTCCGCTGGTCTTTGCCAGGCTTTGCCCTCCTGGAACCTGCTTCCCATTTCCATGAATTCAACCATCACCGCCACAGTTGCTTGGGTGAAATGGGGTGATGCTAGTATCTGCCTGCCGAGGTTTGGCCGGTGCGTTTGCTGTGCTCCCTAGAACAATGCCTGGCTCCCAGCGGCTCCCAAGCGCTCCTGGTCGTCATGGCCGGGCTTGTGGGAAGGCACTGGGCCGGCCCAGCAGCTCTGTCCCCTCTGCTAGCTCAGGCCTCACGTGCGCACGGCTGCCGTCTGTGCACTGGGAGCCTCACACCTGTCCTCCACCTTGCCCTGACAGTCCCTTCCAGCCAGAGCCACCGGGAGCCCCTGGGGTTGGACAAGTGAGCTTCCCTGCTTGCTGCTGGGGTCAGGAGGTGCACAAAGGGGCACGTCTCAGGATGCGGGTGGCACAGAGGACACGTCCTAGAGTTTGGGCTTTGGTTGGGGGATTTAGGGAGCTTCCTAGGAAGTGGGGCTCTGCTCTTGATGCCGTCAGGAAGCGGGGGTAATCGTGTGACTGGCATCTCAGCCCACCTTAGTGGTGGGAGGGCAGCCTGAGCCAGGCTCCCCCTGGCCTTAGTCAAGAAGGGGCGGATGTCAGGTGATCTGCGGCTTGGACAAGGCGTGTTCTGTGTTCAGGTGAGATCACCGAATGGTCTTGTTTGCGCTCTGACCCTTTGTGGTTGTAGGTGGGCTGGTCGGATGTGGGCATCCTCTGAGCTGAGTAGGTCCTAGCAGAGAGCGAGGGCCTTGCTGGGAGAGCTGGGCCGGTCCCCAGGCAGGGGCCGCCTCTTTTTTCTTCGCACAGTGTGTAGCTTCCAGAAGCCAGGAGTTTGAAATAATATGTATTTTTTCCTGATTATAAACATAATATATGCTCACTGAAGGAAAAATCAGAAAAGCACAACAAGTAATATGAAAATAACCAGTAATTCCACCTTCCCAAGAAAGCCGCTGGTGTCTATCATCTCTGCCTTTTTCCATGCATGTCTTTTTATTTTATTTTATTTTAATTCTTTTTAACAAAATAAGACATCAGCAATATCCTTATCTTCTCCACTTAAAAACACAACTGATTATATCTCATGTTCTGAGCTCTTCTCCAGCGTGTCTCTGAGTGATTCTAGGATGTTCCATCCTGTGGGCACCTGCAATGGTGCATGTAATCAATCCGTTATGGTTTGGCTTCTAGGCTATTCCATATCTCTATTTTTTTAAGCTACATTTAAATGAATATATAGTTTATTTCCAAATTTTTGCCCATAGGGATTGGAGGTCTTAGCTCATAATGTAAATAACACACTCTCTTCATCTTTAAAGGCAAATGCAAAAGTTCTCATCAATCATTGCCACACGAATCGGGGACTGGCAGCCCACCGACACCTGTTCTTAAGGTATGTGTTGCTCGGTTCGGCAAAATGCTGTGGATAGGGGAGGGGCTGTGAATATAAGCAAAGAAGCTTGATTTACTTATTTATATTTATTCATTTATTTTGGTTTGGGGGAGGGGCAATGGGAGGGGGAGAATCTCAAGCAGACTTCACACCCAGCGTGGAGCCCTACATGGGGCTTGATCTCAAAACCCTGAAACCACGACCTGAGCCAAAATCAAGAGTCGGACACTCAGCTGACTGAGCCACCCAGGCGCCCTGAGATGCTAGATTCAAAGAGTGTGGCCACACATACAAGAAGTCCTTTGGTGATGAAGTGTTGTCACAAAGGACTCGAAGGTGTGACGAATCCTACCCGAGCCCCTTGTGTCCCACAAGTCCCTCCCCGACAAGAGGATTTTAGCTATAAGGGGACCCAGTGTCCCTCCTCATTGGCCAAGCAGGGTCAAACGTCCGGCAAACATGTATTATAGAGCCCGCTTCCCCGAGCCCGAGTCCGCTGGGGCCGGGGCTTGGCGGGCGGGGAGGACAGAGTGACCTACCCAGAGCCGCTGCTCCGTTTCCAGCCCGCGTGCGCCCTTTCTTGCCCCAGGACGTATTTCGGAAAGGAGGCGGAGGTGGCGGCTCGCACGGATCTGGATTCACACGGAGTCGAAAGGCCGAGGAGCCATTGGATGCTGGTGACTGGGAACCCCCGGAAAGACTCGTCCACCGTGCTGGACGTGCCCAAGCCGCCGGTGGAGGACACCCGAGCCCTGGAGCAGGACACCCGAGCCCCAGAACAGGGCGCGGACCCTGGGTCACAGTGACCTCAGTTGTGCGCCCTCAAACACCTAGTTTTGCCAGGTCGTGCCCCAGGCTGTTTTTAAGCAAAGCATAGAAGTCCCTGAACACTATGTTAAAGCCAGGGCTGCGTGAGGATTATTGAACTCGTGTGGGGTCTGGGGCACAGGAAGAAGGGGCTCCAGAAATCGGTCCTAAGTGGTACTTGAAGGTGACAGATGATATCCCTTTGTTGGCTATAAATTCCTAAAGAACTGTAGACCCTGTTGGACAGTGGCTTCAACAAGGACCCCGTGTGCGGGGGATAAAGCCGGCAGAGCCACACAGGATTTTGTCACCCCCCCCCCACGATGTACTGACAAGTCAACCATGTGTAGCTGTGAGCTGTGGCCTGACCTTGGCGCTAAATGTCTTCCCCCTTGTATGTTTGTTTCTACCTCTGACTTAGCGGGGGTCAGGACCTCTACCTGACTGTCACACTATTGAGTAATGATTTTCCAAGGGCACAATCTCTTTAACCTTTGAAACGGGCACACTAGCTGTGGCACGTATGTGATTGGAAGGTTCCCGACAAAATAAATACGTATCCTTCCACGTATTTGCTCGTCTGTTATTCTCCGTGGAGCCGCCGTGACGGGTAAGGCAAGGTGTTATCGTGGGATGAAGAGGCCGCCAGCCCTGCAGGTAAAGATGAACCGTAGGGCTGTCTCACAGGCAAATGCACCCAGAGGCCGACAGTAAGTCACAGGTGGTGTAGATGTGTATTCAAGAGCCACTGCTTCAAGCCAATGCGGATCGACCCTCTTTAAGGAGGCAGGGGGTGGCTCCTGTCCCTGGCCCTGCGTGGCACTTACCTGGAGAATGTTAGCAGTTGCCGATGCCTGGGCCCCAGCCCAGAAATTCGGACTTGGTCTGAGCTCATGCAGCCAAGGCGGAGCCCCACCGCGAAAAGGGGCGGAGAAAGAAGCGGCGGTTCCTTGGGGTGCTCAGGGAAGCTTTCCTCAGTGAGTCTCAGCCGGGCTGCACTTCTGTCCCCTGAACAACGTGGAACACGCCCAAGGCCCACCTGCATGCCACACCAGTAAGTCAGAATTTCTGGGGTGGGGCTTTAAAAAATGCAGTTGCCCGAGCACCTCCAGAGATGTTCACTTAAGTGCCTTGGAGCGGAGCTCACAATATTTTTTTTTAAAAGATTTTATTTATTTAGTTGACAGAGACAGCAAGCAAGAGAGGGAACACAAGCAGGGGGAGTGGGAGAGGAAGAAGCAGGCTCACAGCAGAGAAGCCTGATGTGGGGCTCGATCCCATAACGCCGGGATCACGCCCTGAGCCGAAGGCAGACGCTTAATGACTGAGCCACCCAGGCGCCCCTCACAGTATTTGTAAATACTCGCCGTTGTGTTTTCACGTGCGGCCTGGGCTGAGCGCACTGACAGGTGAGCAGGTTGGGTCCGCCTGTGTGTCTCCCAGCGCGAAAGCAGGACTGGGAGTAGGTCGGCAGGGGCTCCATGTGGGGAAAGGCGTTCTTCAACAGTTCAAGCTATCTGCAAGCATCTGGACCAGTTCTGGGGGTTTTTCCTCCGACCGTCACAGGTGCCCACGGGAAGCTTCCAGACAACGTCAGGACTCACGTTGCTGCCTCGAGCCACACGTCAGTGGCATCCTGAGAACCACCATAGGGTTTTAGTACACGAACTGCTGACCAAGTTGGCAGGACCGCAGTTACCGTCAATAATGGCTGAACGTGACGGCAAAGCACAGTCGTTTTAATCTAGAGACGTTAAACTCTGGAAAAGGCATCCCTGTGCCTCTTAGCGGGGATGACAGGCAGCCAGCAGCCGGGAGACTGGCACTACTGAACTCGGACCCACCGTTACCTCGTGCCGTCACATCGGACAGCTGCCTTGGGTCTGTTGAGCACATTATCAAACGATCAATTTCCTTACTGACCCTCACTGTTCTCCGGGGTTAGACCGGCTGCTGTTCATTGCCGTATCCCCATTTCCTGAGAAGTACCTGTTGTGTGACTAAAGGAACGAGCAGGTGCATGAGGCCATACCATGCACGGAGGTAGCAGTGGGCTTGTACAATTAAGTCACCTGCTCATGACCACAGAGCTCCTGCCTGAGGGTGGCACTGGAGCAGGTCAGGTCTTTTAGACCCTCCTCTATGCCAGAGTGGAGGACCTGGCACTCTCAGGTGTTTGCTCCAGAGAATTCTTTGTTGTGGGGGGCTGTCTTGTGCATGGCATTTACCTGGAGATGTTTGACGGCACCCCTGGCTTCTACCCACTGGATGATGGTGGCATCCCTCCTCTCGTGACAGCTAGAAATGTCTCCAGACATGGCTAAACGTCCACTGGGGGCACATCTGCCGTTTGGTTCCCACCACCCTCGATCTTCTGGATATTTATTTCCCACTTACAGAGCATGCTATAAAGGGGTCTTTTTTCTATTTATACATATTTTTTTTCTATAGGGGACACACTGTGCTTTTAAGGTGACTGCAGGTGTATGAATAATCTGCTTTTAGCATCTGATCTGGGTTCCGATGGAAACCTAGGATTTTGTGCAGACTGGCGCCCAGGACAAGCCTGTTCTGGACGTGATTACAGTGCCTGGAAGGCACACAGCATCTCAGTAGTGGCCTCCAGTGCGGGGACCCACAAGACAGCTCAGAGAGAGGTGATAGGAAAAGCTTAGAACTTCTATGTGTGTCATTCTTCCACCCTTCAAAATGCATTAATGTGTGTTTTCTACTGTTCAAAATGTTAGTTTATAAATGTACATAATAGTTTACTGGGCATGAGTAAAATTTATAAAGGCAAGTAGGTGAGTGTGTGCGTGTGTCTAGCTAGTGTTCACAACCTACCGTGAAGGGTTTACAATGACAATCGTGGGGGGCGTGTGCTGAGCGTCGCCTGCTTGGTTTTTATAGAGAAAATGCCCCAGAGTCAGTGATGTTGCATAGCTTTGCCCCAGTCGAGGACTGCAGGCTCCCCCCACCCCAGGGCTCACCCGCTCGCCTGAACGAGGTCTGTGGATCGCACCCCGAGTGTCCGTTCTCTTGCTGGGGTGGCGGACAGGGTGAGGACCGAGACCAACAGCCTGCAGTGAGGGAGGGGAACGGGAGACCGGCAGCGTGCTCATGGGCAGAGCGCTGTGGGCCGCGGAGGACGTGGGGGAGCAGGGAGATTACTCACGCCCAGGGACCAGACGACACTGGAGCAGGAGTATGGAGAAGAGCCTTCCAGCACATGGGGTGCAGGGCATTCCATGTCCCTGAAGTGTGGCCTTTGGAGCCGTGCCCAGAAGTGGGGCCTTCGCAAGAGGCCGGTTCCTGAGGGCTGGGTACACCGCTGACGCTTGACAGACACCCGGCGAGGAGGTACTGGCAGGTGGAGCACCGTAATATCCCGGCGCTGCTGGGAGACTGGCCGCTGACCCAAGCCCCAGAGGCGCCCCTGGAGGCACCCCTGCCCTGCACTACAGTCCAGCCGCCGAAGAGTTAGCATCTGGCCCTGCAAGCGGCCTTCAGGACTCTGTGGCTGGAGTTTGTTTGGTTTGGTTGGTGCCCAGTGACATTCAGGAAAAACTGGGCAGGTTGTCCAATGTTTTGAATATCGCCGTTGGCTGTGTGCATCGAATTACTGAGTTTGAATTTTATCTCAAAGGCGATAGTCAGCCTTTGAAAGAGCTTGAGGAGGAAAGTGGCAGGATTTTGCTTTAGAGAGATGATTATGGAAGCAGCAGGGACGTAGAGGGGTCCTGGGGGGAGAGATGAAGCTCTGAACTAAGGCAGGGGCAGGAGGCATGGATGAGAGAGATGTCCAGGGTGGAGGGCGGGGAAGAGAGAGAGAGAGAG
>NC_048226.1:2096084-2166031 GCF_002007445.2 Ailuropoda melanoleuca
AGCGAGAGAGGGAACACAAGCAGGGGGAGTGGGAGAGGAAGAAGCAGGCTCATAGCGGAGGAGCCTGATGTGGGGCTCGATCCCATAACGCCGGGATCACGCCCTGAGCCGAAGGCAGACGCTTAATGACTGAGCCACCCAGGCGCCCCTCACAGTATTTGTAAATACTCGCCGTTGTGTTTTCACGTGCGGCCTGGGCTGAGCGCACTGACAGGTGAGCAGGTTGGGTCCGCCTGTGTGTCTCCCAGCGCGAAAGCAGGACTGGGAGTAGGTCGGCAGGGGCTCCGTGCGGGGAAAGGCGTTCTTCAACAGTTCAAGCTATCTGCAAGCATCTGGACCAGTTCTGGGGGTTTTTCCTCCGACCGTCACAGGTGCCCACGGGAAGCTTCCAGACAACGTCAGGACTCACGTTGCTGCCTCGAGCCACACGTCAGTGGCATCCTGAGAACCACCATAGGGTTTTAGTACACGAACTGCTGACCAAGTTGGCAGGACCGCAGTTACCGTCAATAATGGCTGAACGTGACGGCAAAGCACAGTCGTTTTAATCTAGAGACGTTAAACTCTGGAAAAGGCATCCCTGTGCCTCTTAGCGGGGATGACAGGCAGCCAGCAGCCGGGAGACTGGCACTACTGAACTCGGACCCACCGTTACCTCGTGCCGTCACATCGGACAGCTGCCTTGGGTCTGTTGAGCACATTATCAAACGATCAATTTCCTTACTGACCCTCACTGTTCTCCGGGGTTAGACCGGCTGCTGTTCATTGCCGTATCCCCATTTCCTGAGAAGTACCTGTTGTGTGACTAAAGGAACGAGCAGGTGCATGAGGCCATACCATGCACGGAGGTAGCAGTGGGCTTGCACAATTAAGTCACCTGCTCATGACCACAGAGCTCCTGCCTGAGGGTGGCACTGGAGCAGGTCAGGTCTTTTAGACCCTCCTCTATGCCAGAGTGGAGGACCTGGCACTCTCAGGTGTTTGCTCCAGAGAATTCTTTGTTGTGGGGGGCTGTCTTGTGCATGGCATTTACCTGGAGATGTTTGACGGCACCCCTGGCTTCTACCCACTGGATGATGGTGGCATCCCTCCTCTCGTGACAGCTAGAAATGTCTCCAGACATGGCTAAACGTCCACTGGGGGCACATCTGCCGTTTGGTTCCCACCACCCTCGATCTTCTGGATATTTATTTCCCACTTACAGAGCATGCTATAAAGGGGTCTTTTTTCTATTTATACATATTTTTTTTCTATAGGGGACACACTGTGCTTTTAAGGTGACTGCAGGTGTATGAATAATCTGCTTTTAGCATCTGATCTGGGTTCCGATGGAAACCTAGGATTTTGTGCAGACTGGCGCCCAGGACAAGCCTGTTCTGGACGTGATTACAGTGCCTGGAAGGCACACAGCATCTCAGTAGTGGCCTCCAGTGCGGGGACCCACAAGACAGCTCAGAGAGAGGTGATAGGAAAAGCTTAGAACTTCTATGTGTGTCATTCTTCCACCCTTCAAAATGCATTAATGTGTGTTTTCTACTGTTCAAAATGTTAGTTTATAAATGTACATAATAGTTTACTGGGCATGAGTAAAATTTATAAAGGCAAGTAGGTGAGTGTGTGCGTGTGTCTAGCTAGTGTTCACAACCTACCGTGAAGGGTTTACAATGACAATCGTGGGGGGCGTGTGCTGAGCGTCGCCTGCTTGGTTTTTATAGAGAAAATGCCCCAGAGTCAGTGATGTTGCATAGCTTTGCCCCAGTCGAGGACTGCAGGCTCCCCCCACCCCAGGGCTCACCCGCTCGCCTGAACGAGGTCTGTGGATCGCACCCCGAGTGTCCGTTCTCTTGCTGGGGTGGCGGACAGGGTGAGGACCGAGACCAACAGCCTGCAGTGAGGGAGGGGAACGGGAGACCGGCAGCGTGCTCATGGGCAGAGCGCTGTGGGCCGCGGAGGACGTGGGGGAGCAGGGAGATTACTCACGCCCAGGGACCAGACGACACTGGAGCAGGAGTATGGAGAAGAGCCTTCCAGCACATGGGGTGCAGGGCATTCCATGTCCCTGAAGTGTGGCCTTTGGAGCCGTGCCCAGAAGTGGGGCCTTCGCAAGAGGCCGGTTCCTGAGGGCTGGGTACACCGCTGACGCTTGACAGACACCCGGCGAGGAGGTACTGGCAGGTGGAGCACCGTAATATCCCGGCGCTGCTGGGAGACTGGCCGCTGACCCAAGCCCCAGAGGCGCCCCTGGAGGCACCCCTGCCCTGCACTACAGTCCAGCCGCCGAAGAGTTAGCGTCTGGCCCTGCAAGCGGCCTTCAGGACTCTGTGGCTGGAGTTTGTTTGGTTTGGTTGGTGCCCAGTGACATTCAGGAAAAACTGGGCAGGTTGTCCAATGTTTTGAATATCGCCGTTGGCTGTGTGCATCGAATTACTGAGTTTGAATTTTATCTCAAAGGCGATAGTCAGCCTTTGAAAGAGCTTGAGGAGGAAAGTGGCAGGATTTTGCTTTAGAGAGATGATTATGGAAGCAGCAGGGACGTAGAGGGGTCCTGGGGGGAGAGATGAAGCTCTGAACTAAGGCAGGGGCAGGAGGCATGGATGAGAGAGATGTCCAGGGTGGAGGGCGGGGAAGAGAGAGAGAGAGAGCGCGCGCTACGACTCCGTGCCCTGGTGGATTAAGGCCAAGAGAGGACGAGAAGGAGGACCCCAGGTCTGGAGAGGGTGCCCATCCCTGAGAGTCAGAACACAGGTGGGTGAGTGGCTGTGCTGGGAAACTGAGACAGTGCCTGGGGATGTCTGGCCCGGGGTAGATGTGGCTTTCCAGGACGGAGCTGCTTCCCAGCGACAGCGCCTTCCTGGGCACAGCGCGGCCATCTGCTGGATGGTTGACCCCACCAAACCCACGCCATGTGCTTGGCAGCAAACACAACTTCAGGACTGCTGGTGTCTGTACCTTCTGGGCAGGGCGGGCCTGGAGGAGCCTGACAGCCCGGGGCCTGGGACCGGACACTTCCTGGCTGCCAGAGGTCACCTTGCTGAGAGTCAGGGTACCATCTGGGACCGGGGCAGCCAGGGCTGCACTGGCAGCGCCCAGTTACGGGGAGCAGCTGCTCTGTGTGGGTGTGCCCCCCCCCCCGGCCGCCCCTTCCCCCGCCTTCGTGTATGAGTTTAGCGATGTGTGCGTCCGAGCTATGAAGCGGTCTTGTCTCTGTCACTGTGCTTGGTCCCAAACCAGGGCTGGACCCCACGTCGTTCCCGTTCACAGCCGACCTTTGTGCGTCTAGTCAAACCCAACACAGCTCGCTGACTGTTTCACACCAGGTGCTGAGCTGGACCCGGGAGACCCGAGGAGGAGGAAATGCATTCCTACCTTCAGGTCCTCAACTGGGGACGCGATGCTTTACGAGATGAAGAGTGGCTTCTCCTGCTGGTAAGAAGCAGCGACAGGGGTCTCCACAAAACCCCAGCATGAGCAAAGCCACCGACTTGGGGAAAAGCAGGATGTGCTTTGCGAACTGATGGCAGCTGAGTTGGGCCGGAACATGGCGTGAGAGAGGGGCAGAGGGGCGTGGGCACGGGAAGGGGAGGCCAGAGTGTGGACTGCTGGCGAGGAGTCACTGCGCTGTGGTCTTGAGCAGGAGCGGGGGACGGGACCAGAAAGGAGGGTTCCCTGGGCAGGAGACGTACGGGGGGAGTAAAGGGTCATTTCTGAGTCGGCAATCACAGTCGGCGAGAGTCTGCGAAGGCCTGAACCTGGGGACGGCAGAGCACTCTGGTGGTTCTAGCGGACAATTTCATTTTTTCCTCCTATCCCTTTACCAAAGGCAAAGCTGGGAGAAACATTGTTTTCTCCATTCATAACTTCACGCAACTGTTCTTGCTGTCACCTGGAGCTTTTAAAAAGGGAAATCGCTGTTTTATTTGTAAGAATAACCATTTAGAACCATTAATAGATTTGCTAATAACGCAATATGAATTCTGTTGTCATGGAAATGTGGCATAAGGAGAGCCAGGCTGCATTCCTGGGAGGAGACTATGTTGTAGGGAAGACAGGTGGTTATTATGTGAAGAATCTTCTAGAGCAAGAGAGTATCCACTAAGCACCCCAGAACACGTTCAGATGAAGACTGGGGGTGGCCGTGTTCTCTGCCTCTGACTGGAAGGCAGCTGGGAACCACAGCCAGCTGGGCCTTCACCATCCTCTTACAGGTGGGGCGACCAACCCAGCGCAGAGAAGGGCCACGGCCCAGGGGTGGGGAGGATGAGGCAGGTAGCTCGAGGCCCGACTGGGTGCCAGGGACCAAGGAGGACAGGTCTGGGCTGGTGAGTCTCACAATGGGCCCGAGGGAAGCCAGCTGGGACGAGAGTCCAGGGAGCTGCTGGTTTTCTGGGAAAGAACCCTGCTTCCCTCCTGCAGCTTTGGTCTTGCAGTTTTCTGGAGCGGCCACAAGGGGTCAGTGTGAAAAAACGCAAACAAGTCAATGCCCAGCAATTGCTCAACCGTTGAGCTGAATTTCAAAACACCAGGGAGTTTCCAGTTTTAAAAATGCACATTTTAAGAGAGGGAAAAAAACCCATAAAAGTGCTGTGGTCAGGGTATCAGTTCAATTCCTTCCCAACAGCACACGGGGCATATGCCTTCCAAGGGGTCCTGCCAGGGGCACAGCCCCTCTGGGACTCCTGGCAGACATCCCCTCCCAAGTCTGGAGTTCTCCCCAGGACACGGGACTCTGAACCCAGACCCGGGGACGTTGGCCTCCGAAACCTCCTTAAGTGACGGCAGCGTGATGTCCGAGCAGATCCGAGGCCTCGAGACTCCTTTCCAGCCCCGCGGAGCTCTGGTGCCGGCTTCCTCTGCTGGGTTATTGACTTCCTCTTAGCGATGTTTAGAAGGTCAAACACAATGAGATACGGCAGGTGAGAATCGGGAGGGGATCATGCTTCTGGACCTGGCTCCAGGGCCGACAGCTNAAAAAAACCCATAAAAGTGCTGTGGTCAGGGTATCAGTTCAATTCCTTCCCAACAGCACACGGGGCATATGCCTTCCAAGGGGTCCTGCCAGGGGCACAGCCCCTCTGGGACTCCTGGCAGACATCCCCTCCCAAGTCTGGAGTTCTCCCCAGGACACAGGACTCTGAACCCAGACCCGGGGACGTTGGCCTCCGAAACCTCCTTAAGTGACGGCAGCATGATGTCCGAGCAGATCCGAGGCCTCGAGACTCCTTTCCAGCCCCACGGAGCTCTGGTGCCGGCTTCCTCTGCTGGGTTATTGACTTCCTCTTAGCGATGTTTAGAAGGTCAAACACAACGAGATACGGCAGGTGAGAATCGGGAGGGGATCATGCTTCTGGACCTGGCTCCAGGGCCGACAGCTCCATGGGGACCCTGGTCGCCAACCAGCTGTGGGACCCTGGAAGTCACCACGCCTCTTCAAGCCTCCATCGGCTCATGGGGTAAAGACGGGGCCCCCACATCATCTATCTCGCGGGCTCGCTGTGCACACGGAGTGAGACCACGCGTGCCAGGCACTCAGGCTCCCGTGCAGCGTCCAGCCTTCCGTCCTCTTCTGTCCCTAACAACAGGGCTGAGCACTGCAGCTCCGGCGTCCGGTGTGCGTCTCTGCCGCCTGGAGGGCCGCCCGGCCTCGCTGCACGCTGGCTCGGTAGCGCCTGTGTTCTCCACCTGACTGCAAGCTCTTTGAGCGCAGAGGGAGAGCCCTGAGGCTCAGCTGCGGCCTGGCCATCCTCGCTCGTGGAGGAGAGCGGAGAGGTGGACTGAGCCACCCAGCACCGCGCACCAGGCAGCCTTTCCGGGCCGCCGCTCCTGCACCTCTGAATCACTTCTCCGTCCTTCAGGATGGACTGTGCGCTCCCCGAGGGCAGGAGAACGCACCCCGAGCGGGTCCCCAGTGTGGGCATCTCCGCAGCGGCACGGCTGCCGGGCGTGGAGCCCTCACACGGGCCAGACGCGGGTGTAAGCGCGCTTTCACGGACCAACTGGAAGAATTCCCGCACGCGGCCCGTGACGGCGGTGCCGTCCTTACCCGAATTGGACAGGCGAGGGCAGGCGAGGAAGCGGAGATGCAAGGTCCGGTCAACGTCCAACGACTCAGCAGGGGAGTGTGGGTCCTGAGCCAGAGACCTAACCCCCCAGCAGCAGCGCCTCTCAGGCCGGGCGCCCTCAGGGCATTTTCACTGGCTGGACCGGAGCCCGTAGGATTGGAAATCTGTCCACACAACAGTGCCTATGGGGAGAGACCACCGGTGTGCATTCCAGCTCTACGCTCAGACCTGCTTTAAATGTGTGCACGTGCACACGTGTGTGTGTGTGCGTGTGTGTGGAGGTGGCAGGAGTACGGAGCCTGCCGGGCACGACTGAATGAGTGGGAGGCAGGGTGCGAGGAGAGCCTCTCAGCTCAGGAGCTGTCTAGATCCGGGCAGCGGGGAGCAGTGGCAGGAGCCGTGGAGAAGGGCTGGCCGCTGCCAGGAGCCCATGGTGGGGCCACAGGCAGCTCTCTCCCAGAAAAGGCTCAGCTCTCTGAGCGCCTGCAGACCGCGCTGGCGCGCCCGGGAGCTTCCCCACCCTGCTGCGTCCTGCGAGCCCAGGTGGATGGTGGGTGCGGTTGTCTTGCGTACCAGCTCTGTTGATCTGTAGGGGCTTTCTAGAGCCCCGTGCCAAGCGAGATCAGGACTGTGCCCAGTCCGGTGGGGAGAGCTTTGAGATGCCCCTGTGCATCCGTGAGAGGGCCAGGGGCTGTATTTTAGTTAGGTGGGTCCCCAGCCTACCCTTTCTGAAGGACCCCAGTTCTTGCAGCTTCTGCAGGCTCCGTACCAGTGTTGGGGTCCCGGGCTCTGCCGGGGAGCGGACTGCAGCAGGCTGACCCACTCAGGGTCCACCCCAGATACCAGCACCGTGTGATCCGTGCTCTAACTCACAGCGGGCCAGTCATAGAGGAACGCCACCTCCCCCCCAGAGCCAGTGGGCATGGTGTCTCCTCTGGCTGTCCCCAGCTGCTGGCCAAGAGCCTCCTCCCTTCCGCCCTCCCTGCAATGTCTCTGTGCTGTGTTATTGTTGGCTGACGTGAGCAAGGTTGAACATCTGCCAAACATCTGCTCATGTCTCCTGAATGTGCTCCCAAACGGACGGGCAGGAAGCAGCACCACCCTTGAACTGAAGTGCCAGGGCCTGCGAGCAACCCCCCAGGACACTGCCTGGTTCGCTGGGGGCTGGTGGGATCCCCCGAACCGAGAGCTCCCCCTTCCAGGGGGAAGCTGGGACGGTGGCAACAGAGGCCTCTTGGTTCCACGTCCTTCCCCTCTGCCCCAGAAGGGACATGGCAACGTGTCAGGGACATTCGACAGAGGAGAGGCCTGAGGGAGATGGCTGCGGGTGGAAAGCCAGAGGTGTTAGAGCCCTCCCACCCCGACCGGGTGGACGTGGGCATGGGGCGGGCCTTAGTCTGGGCTCCTCAGGAAGTGGACCCTGCGACAATGGGAATGCAAGTGGCTTATTTGATGTGAGTGTATCGGGGGTGCTGTGAAGCAAGGAAGGGGGAAAGTCAGGAAAAGCGCCCGATTAAGCAGGTGATAGACACAGGGGGCACGTGGGACCCCATCCCAGTGCAGAAACTGGAAGACAGGGTGAGCCTCAGGCACTCGCTGGAGGGCTGAGCACGGACTGTCACCACCACCTGCCAGGGACGGAGGGCGGCTCTGGGCATCGGCTTCCTGGATTCCCGGCTTCCCGGCCCCCCGGTGAGGAAGCCTCAGGTGCTTGCAGTCGGGACACAGAGGGACCGTGGACCGCATGGGACAGTCACGCCACAAGGGGAGAGGCCCATCTGAAGGAGAATTAGGGGCGTTGGCATATGGTCAGTTCCCCACCCCCCTATTCTCGCTCTCTTGATCCCCTTTTCCCGGAGCCCATCCCTGCCGCCTCTGTCTTTGTCATCTCGCCTCTGCCTTCTTCCCTCCCCCTCTTCCCTCCCCCTCTCCCCTCGTACCTGCCTCTACTCCTCCGGGTTCCCATGTGGCCCTAGCCCTGAGCAAGCCAGGGACGGAGTCCTTCCCTCTCCCTTCACCCTGTCCTGCGGGCTGGTTCCTTCCCGACCCCTGGATGATACTCTGCTGTCCCTTCGGTGGGAGAGCGTCCTTGGACCGCTTTACATTGCTGAACTGTTGGACGCAGACTGTTCAGCAGGTGGAATGGGATTTTCCCTTTAACGCCCCGTCCCTGACTGGCCGCAGAGGGCAGTCTCCCCTCCTCCTTGGCACCTGAGTCCCTGCTGGCAGAGGCCTGGCCCGTCCTCTCGTCCAGCTTACCGAGGCGGTGTCCGACCTTTGGGGCTGCTGCTTAGGGGGAGAACAGGGGTTCAGGACATCGGGACAGTCTCTTCCTGACAGGCACTGCAGGGAGACCCACCACTGAGTTCTCCGGCCTTGACAGATGGCCAGGTGACAGTCTGTCTTGAGGGTTTTGCTGAGGCTTTGGGGTATCTCCCACTCCTCGGGTCCTACATAGACTCTCCTGTTGAAGGAAACGTGTCCCCCCTTGAACCCGAGGCTTGCTCTCAGCCCCGGATCATCCCCCATGCTGTGGGGCTCCTCCTGCCAAGGTCTGTTTACTCTCGGGGACATCCTCTAGAGCCGTCCCACATCCTGTCTCAGGCGTGGTTCCCACCCGCCCACAGGCCACAGTCCCATCGGACATGGGAGCACAGACCTACCCCCTGCAGTTAGCTCTCTTTTAGCATCAAGGCAGATAGGTGCTTTCTCCTCGATGCCTCCCTCCCCTGCCCAGCACCCCAACACATGGACACCGGCATGACTCTCTGGTCCTGCTCACCGCAGCGTCCCTACCAACAGCCCGGTGCCGAGCATCTCACTAATGCTCGGCATGTGTTTGTGGAGTGGCCCAATGAGTCCTTCCGGCTGGGCAAGGCTCCAGAAGGTCCAGAAGGTTCTCTCTGGGGTGTGCTGACCGAGCACGACGCTGCACGAGGACCTAGAGGAATGCTTCAGTGAGGCTGGTGTTAGGGCTGGACCCAGCCCCTCACCTCCTCTGTAGTGTCTGATGGATGGTCCTCCCCGGGGTGGGGGGGGGAAGGTTAAGGCCTGGACCAGCAGCCCTGGGGCTGTCACAGGGAACAAGCCATTGGGAGAGCTGCAGCGCTGACCTCGGGGTCTGAGGCTCAGCTGTGCTCTGCCCCAGGGCCCTGTGCAGTGGGGTATCGGGATGTGCGGGCTGCGGACCACCGTCCTCATTCCTTGCTCGGCTCAGTGCTCGATTGACGCTGCTGTGCGAGTCTCGCTTTTCAGAAAGCTGGGGTTCCTTCCAGTTACGCCCTCTTCACCTCCTCTTTCATGCTGCGTCTTTCCCAACCCCCCAAGCTTTCTGGTTCCCATTGTACAGCTTCCCGAGGATGTGGAGTTTCAAGGGTGTCAATGGGCGGGGGTTTGACAACCAGGGCTGTGTTGTATCGTATTCTGTTGAGGGCAGCGGGAGCCAAGAGATGACGCTTTCAAATGAACGGTGATGGGAGCCCGACTAATTGATATTCATATGTTGGAAAAATTGGGGGCAAAATAGCTGTGTCGATCACATGGTTTTATTTTGAGGCCTGTTCACGTCCTCATTCATTCATCGAGCCCCTGGCTGTGGCGCGGGTGTCAGGGTATGGGGGGCAGTCCACAGAACGTGGCCGACGCATCCCTTTTAGATCTGTATGTGGTCCCCACCACATGCGTGTGCACCAGGCGGAGAAAGGAGCTCTGGTTCCCCACATGTGACTCCTTGTGTGGCCATGCCCCCCACGCTCTGGCCAGCGCCTCGCTCCGCACACTCCCTGCCGCCCACTGTGGGGCTGTCCTGTTTCACTCTTGCCGGTCCCAATGCCTACCTTCAACCCTGGCTCCTACCCACAAGGGTCCCGAACCTCCCTGCCTTCTTGCCCCCCTCCCCAGGACCTCCCTGCTCTCACGAGTGTCCCCCCCCAGGACCTCCCTGCTCTCACGAGTGTCCCCCCCAGGACCTCCCTGCTCTCACGAGTGTCCCCCCCAGGACCTCCCTGCTCTCACGAGTGTCCCCCCCAGGACCTCCCTGCTCTCACGAGTGTCCCCCCCAGGACCTCCCTGCTCTCACGAGTGTCCCCCCCAGGACCTCCCTGCTCTCACGAGTGTCCCCCCCAGGACCTCCCTGCTCTCACGAGTGTCCCCCCCAGGACCTCCCTGCTCTCACGAGTGTCCCCCCCAGGACCTCCCTGCTCTCACGAGTGTCCCCCCCAGGACCTCCCTGCTCTCACGAGTGTCCCCCCCAGGACCTC
This sequence comes from Ailuropoda melanoleuca, assembly GCF_002007445.2. Classification (NCBI taxonomy): domain Eukaryota; kingdom Metazoa; phylum Chordata; class Mammalia; order Carnivora; family Ursidae; genus Ailuropoda; species Ailuropoda melanoleuca. Next base: position 2,106,403 of record NC_048226.1, read on the forward strand.
CCTGCTCTCACGAGTGTCCCCCCCAGGACCTCCCTGCTCTCACGAGTGTCCCCCCCAGGACCTCCCTGCTCTCACGAGTGTCCCCCCCAGGACCTCCCTGCTCTCACGAGTGTCCCCCCCAGGACCTCCCTGCTCTCACGAGTGTCCCCCCCAGGACCTCCCTGCTCTCACGAGTGTCCCCCCCAGGACCTCCCTGCTCTCACGAGTGTCCCCCCCAGGACCTCCCTGCTCTCACGAGTGTCCCCCCCAGGACCTCCCTGCTCTCACGAGTGTCCCCCCCAGGACCTCCCTGCTCTCACGAGTGTCCCCCCCAGGACCTCCCTGCTCTCACGAGTGTCCCCCCCAGGACCTCCCTGCTCTCACGAGTGTCCCCCCCAGGACCTCCCTGCTCTCACGAGTGTCCCCCCCAGGACCTCCCTGCTCTCACGAGTGTCCCCCCCAGGACCTCCCTGCTCTCACGAGTGTCCCCCCCAGGACCTCCCTGCTCTCATAAGTGATGCGTGGCTCTTGGGGCTGAAGAGGTCATGATTTTGTGGAATATGAAACAATGTGGCCGGGGTGGAGCACTCACTCAGTAGTACAGTTTGGAGGACTCTTGTGTTCTGTCACCACTGTGGTTTTCCTCCTGAAGTCCTACCTCCTGGTAAAGGAGTGGCCAGGACGGGGCTAATGAGATAGAATCCAGCCCTGCCTCTCATTCCAGCGCGATAATTCAAACAGTCCCTTTAGGTAGGAATGTTGATCTCTTAAGTTTGTCCCCGCTGTCTTTCCCTACCCCGAGATGGTGTTTGGGGTGCACTGGGTTACTAGGTGTGCCTGGCGCAGGGAGAACACAGGTCCTGGGACGGGTGGCCCTGTTAGACCCTCCCTGAGCCCCATCCTGATCACCACCCAGGACTGGTGGCTGCTGAGGGGTGACCAGCTCTCTCCCCAACATCCCATGGATGCCGTCGATGGGAGTGAGTGATCCGAGCGACCCGGTCTCTCTGCTGGCCTGGTCAGGACTTCACGGTCCTCACTGGTTGCCCTAGTGTCACCTCCATTCTCGACAGCGCTGTGGCCGTCCTGAGGCCTTGGGGTATGGGTGGCTTTGCCCTTGAACCAGGAAACTCACTGGCCGAGCTCCCCAGCCAAACTCTCAGGCCACTCTGGCTCATCCTTTTCAAGACACTGGGACTTCTTGGTCCCCGTTCATGGGGAAGGCGAAGCTGCTTGCGACTGCTAAACTCGACGGCCACCTCCCTAGTCCTGAGGCCGCTCCCGTTCACTGTGATGTGGTTTCCCTCTGGGCTGTGCGGGTCGTCACTTCCCTATGGCCGGACCTGCGAGGAGTCCAGCATGAACTGGGCAAAAGCACTTCCCTCACCTCCCCTAAAACCTCAGGACCAACATATTGGACCCCTTACCCTTGCCTTGCCCATCTCCCCTCATGTCCATTGTCCTCTGGGACCAGAAGAGTGGGTTCCTGTCCCCCTACTTCCCCGTGCTCTGCCCTCATCCTGTGGGCAGTGTCTGAGGCCACAGTGTCTCCCATGGGCCCAGAGGTAGTTTCTCTATATAATGGCATAAACGAAGAAATTTTGCACCTGAACATGCTTGTTAATAAGCCAGGGAGGAATGGGGCTGAAAAACCAATTGGGAATTCCCTTTCTTGCAGCTAATCTGGCTTATAGGACTGCCGTGTGACAGGGGACCCCAGCATCCCATGGGACACATCACAAGCAGGAGACCCCAGTGTCCCATGGGACACGTCACAAGCAGGAGACCCCAGTGTCCCATGGGACACGTCCCAAGCTTTGCCTACGTTCCTGGCCCTGTCCGTTTGCCTTTCCTCCCATCCCCAGACAGGTGCATGCCTCAGGCCGCCTAGAAACAGAATGGAAACAAAAATCCAAGAGAGGAAAATGCACTAATATATTTTTAGAACATTACTACCATATCCAAATGCCAGCATTGCGTAAGCAGCAGTGACGCAGACAGAGGAGGGAGGGGCTCTCAGATGCTTTGGGAACGAGGAACCCTTCACCTGGGAAAGGCCAGCTTGGTGGACAAGGGCTCTACAGTATGCAGAATCGTATAAAGAGCTTCGTGAAAGGCCCATACAGAGAATATAGATTTCCAGGGATAAAGTCAGTGACTTAACAACCATATCCCAGGGCTCCTGGATGTCTCAGTCAGTTAAGCGTCTGACTCTTAGTTTCAGCTCAGGTCATGATCTCAGGGTGGTGAGATCGAGCCCTGTGTCGGGCTCCACGCTCACTGGGGAGTCTGCTTGAGATTTTCTCTCTCCCTCTGCCCCTCCCCCACCAAATAAAAAAGTTAAAATCTTTAAAAAAATACAAGAACCATATCCACCAAGCACCTGAACTGTCCGTTGATGTAAGCATTTGTTGTTTTCTTCTGATCACAAAGTGATAAATATTCAATGTGGAATTGAGGAAAACAAAGTAAGCATTGTTAATTTTCAGTGTGTTTCCTGAACATGTATTTTAGATGCCATGGAATGCCACAGGGACTCATGTCAGACTTGACAGGAGCAAGCCAGTAACCTGTGCAGTTAAGCTCCTCAATTTTGGGGTTCATCTGGCACGGTGATATACCCTCGCTCCTTCTGACTAAGTTAGAAATTGGTAATAGAACTAAGACGCTGTCGTGACAAAAACCAGGAGTACACGGCACTGGCCCATTGGCCAGGCTACCGGAAGCCCAGAAGCCAGCAGTCCCTGTTGCGCACTGCTAAAATACTGATGAGGCTAGTCCACTGTGATGAGCCAGAAGGCACCTGGGCTTCCGGGGAGGTTGCGGACCCCGGGGAAGAGGTTGGGACACAGAGTCTGTGAGTGTGGGCTGCTTGTCACCGGCCATTTAACAAGGTGTAACGAGGAAGACAGGAGCATCCGGAACTGATGAATTTCCAAGAGAAATAAAAGGCAATGAAGAAAATTGGAAAAATTCACCGCCCCTGGATGATCAAATAAGAACTTGGATAAAGGAAGAGCTTGTGTGGCCAGAGGCAAATGTCAGATCGAGGGTGTGGCGCCCGGCCTGACGCCCAGTTGGAATCAGGGCGGAACGCGGATGAAAGATGTGGCTGGAACACCTATTTAAGACCTCCCTCTGGCTAGAATGTCTCAGAGCAAATTCGAGAAGAAGGTCCATGAAGGTCACACCTATTGCTCCAGGTGGCCTGAAGGCCATCAGTAGAACATTGACGGAGGGAGGCTTACGGGCATGAAGTGAAGAAATAAAGCACATCTGGGAAGCAAGTCTTGAAACAACAACGGGTGTGGTTTTTGGACGCAAAACGGACTACTGAGTTTGAGAGTTGTACTGCCAAAAAAAAAAAAAAATCCTGCCTCAAAAAGCCTGTGATTATTTGAGACTGTGAACTCTGTGGCTGCCTGGAGACCCCAACCGTCCAACGGGCGGCAAGCAGGCGAAGGCAACTTGCAGCCCCCGCGGAGGACATACCTTCCAAAGCCCACTTCAGATGAGGCCAAGGAGGCTGAGGACGTCCACGTGCTCTCCAGTGGCCTTGTGCTGTGCCTGGTCACGGGGTGCGTTCTAGGCAATAGGTCCTGAGTAGAAATGGCGTGTGTCACTTCTGGCCCAGGACCCTGAAAGGCTCCTGTCCTGTCTTGCCCCCATCATGGAGCTCTGGAGGCATCATGTCATGGTGGTGAAGGCACCGGAGAGGACAGCTTGGGGCCCCACGATCTGCCCTAAAGGGGAGCCTGACATGCATCAGACTTTGTGGGGATGAGAGGGAGAAAAAAAAAACTTCTTTTGGGTTAAAATACTGAGATTTGAGGATTAATTTCACCATTCCCTCTAAAATTGATCTTCTGACCAATAGAGAATACACCACACCCACATCACCATTTAAATAAAATTGAGTTTATATGTGTCTATAATTGTAAAAAACACAATATCTGTGTTATTAGTAGCTCCCATACTGTGTAAAATTGTCTCCGGAAACACGGCTTTTCATAGCATCCTTGTATTTGCCTGGATTATTTCGTTGACCAAGTACAATGCTGGGGAAGGTATGGTAGGAAAGACAAGTTCATTCACTGTCAGCAAAAGAGTAATTTAATGCAGCTTTTCTGAAATGCAAAATTGACACGGCGATCCCCTTTGATCCAGTAATTCCATCTCGGGAAGCTCACCCTATGGGAACAAGAGATGGGGCAAAAGAAACATGGAGGAAGATTTTTGTTCTGGCTTTATTTGTAACATCGAAATTGGGAATACGCTAAATACACAAGAGTAACCCGATAGTTACATATGTGACAACCGTTGCCTGCTTGTGGATGTGGCTGGCTTGGAATGCAACGGCTGCAGCTTGACTGGCGGAACATGGGCGTGCGCTGGTAACTGGGGGACAGGCTGACTCTGTTTTCACACTCTACCTATTCATTCCCTGCTGGTGGCCTCCGATGACGGTGGAGGCTGCCCAAGCCTTGTCTCCTTCTCGTTTCCTTGGCCAGTTACGACTTCTGGCCGCAAAGATGCTTCCCATGGTCCTTGGACATCACACGGTGACAGCCCCACATTTGGTTACATAAAGTGCAAATGAATCACGAACACGTGGATTTTGTTTCCGTTCAAATACACAGGGATTTCGATTTATGGGAAGTGGACTGTGGGCTGCACAAGGGAGCGCTGGCTTTGGGAAATCGGTTGAATGGCTGACCAGATCCTCACTGGAGCTATGTCCATCTGCCTCCCCCCAGATCGCCTCCTTAGCACCCTAGAAATCACAGCTGTTTCATTCCGGGGGCCTCCAAGAAAGACGAGAAGCCAAATGAGTTTGCCAAAGGGCTCCTGGGGTTTATTTGTTCTGTCCCAAAGCCAGTGCAGGCTGAATAAAATGCAAAATGGACCCTCCCTTCCCCTTGGCTTCTGTGTTGGAACTTCTAAAAATTCTTATCTCTTTCCTCAGTGTCACCCCTGCCTTGGGGTTGAGCATCTCCTCACCGCCTGTCCCTTGTGTGTTGGAACTTCCTGAGGGTCCATCCTTTGCCATCTCTCCTTCTGCACGGTCTAGGTTATTTTCAATCCAAGTCCTTGGCTTCGACTGCTTTCTATGCACTGACGATGGTCAGATGACTGTCCCCAGCCCTGGTCTCCTGTCCCTACGTTCATGCACCCAGCAGGCATCCCTCCTCCCTGGACTTCCCGGTGTCCCAAACTCACCGTGTCCAAAGCACACTCTTCCTCTGCTCCCCATTCCAGCCATTCTCCCCGCATTCCTGATTTTAGTCACCGGAAGTGCCCCACCCTCATTCCATTGCCAAAGCCATTATTTAATTAGTGCAGAAAAGTTTGAGCTTCTCACGGTCTGCCGGTTGCTGGTTTAGATCAGGGGACGCAGAGAGGAATAAGACCCAGTTCTTGCCCTCGGCATACTGACAACCCAGTGGGTCAGATGGATATGTTGATGAATGATCATAGGACACCTGGAAGGCACGGCGCCGGGAATACACAGAGGGTCTCACGGAGCATGAGCAAGGGTCACAGATCACGTTGGCGGGGTGGGGAGGTAGGGGGATTCAAAGGAAGGTTTTAGAAAGGTGACGTCCTAGCCGTGGATCAAAGGATGAGCTAAGTAAACTGGGGGGTGGGGGGGCGAGAGGGGGGGCACAAGCCTGGAGGTGAGAAGCAGTATGGTTTGGGGGCGGGGTCTGAGGCAGGGGTGTCTAGCAAGGCTGCGGGGTCACAGGGGCCAGAGAGTGGGGGTCTTACATCCCTTGCTCATGGGTATGGATTTTATCCAGCGGTCTGTATGGAAGCTCAGAGGAGTGCTAGCTACAAGGTATAAAGTTCGGTTTCTGTGGTTACCGGGGAGGATGCACGTGACGCAGAGGAAGGCAGAGTGGCTCTGGGGGGACCCTGGACGCTTGGCAGGAAAGCCTACGCCAGGAGGTGGCAAAGGGAAAAGAGACAGGTCAGCATGCTTGAGAGATGTCTGGAATGTATACTGGCAGGAGTTGAACTAAACGTAGAAATAAGGAAAAGTAGGAGTGGGGGATAGTCGTAGATCCCGGGCTGGGTGGTGGGGAGCCTAGCAATGCTGTCGGGAGAGCAAGCACGGGGCGTCTGAGGAACTGTCTCCATGTGCGGACCCGTGATGCTGAACGCGTCCTGTTTCCAGTCTCCGCACCGCGGTGCACACTGGTTCCTCTGCAGACAAGCCCACCTTCCCACTCCCCTGCCCTTCAGAACCAACCCACCAGCCCACGGCTCCCCCCACCTGACTCTGCAGGATCTGGGCCTATTCTGTGCTCCCAAATCTCCCAGAGGCAGAGACGTCATCCCCCACTGCCCTCCACTGCCGCGTAGCCCCCTCTGCCGCCTCCCCTCCTGGTCACCCTCCCTTAGAAAGCTCCTGCAGTCATTGCCCTGCTGCCATTCACTTGCTGCCTACTGAATGCTGAATGCATCTTGGCAAGGAACGAAGTTGTTCTTTCTGGTTATAGACTAGAAATTCATGCGTTCAGAAATGAGGACATCAGGGAGGGCATCTGAGCTTTGACTCCATGACCCCTGTTGCCAGTGTGGTCTCGGGGAGGTTTGCGCCATCAGCTGCTATGCTCTGGGGCTGTGGCAACCTCGCTGGGCCCTGTCCGCCTATCAGGTGAGTGGGGAGTCCCAAGGTGCTAGCGAACTGCCAGCAGCCCGGAGGCTGGTGACCGTAGGGTGTGGGCTCAGGCCTTTCAGAGACCAGTATAAGAGAGGGGCTGCTGGAAACTTAGGTAGACAGAGGGACAGAGGGACGACCAGAGCAGGGGACCAAGGACAAGGCCAGAAGAAGGAGACCAAGGTGTTGGGGACATTGTTGGGGAGAAGGGTCCTGGACTTTGAACTTGACTCTTTGGCCTTCCTGGAGAACTGAGCTCTGGCCTTTGGCCCCAACTCTCCGGACTTCAAATGGCCTTGAAGAGGAGACCAGGCTCTGGGTGGACCTTGGCCTCCTTCCGGCCGGCATCCTTGCAAGCCCGAGAAGTTCCCCTTGGAGAGGTGGGGCTCCCACAGTCGTCCTTTGTCCTCCTGGCTGGGCCTCCTCCAGCAGCCTCCATTCAGCATGCCCGCCAGGCCTCTGCCTCCCGCAGCTCTCCCTGGCTGGACCCCCTGAGGATATCTCAGTGCAGAACCAAGCTGACTTGAGGAGCAAAACCCACTTGAACCTCTGAACAGTGGGCTCATTACCTCTCTACTCCTCCAAGGGAGAATGAAGCCATGACACACCAGGGCTTACTATGCAGCTGCTCCTGGTACCCAAGTCCTTCCTGTGCCTGTCCCCACTCTCCGAGGCCCCCCGTGTTTCCTGTGCCCTTGCGTGGGCTGGTGCTGGAGTCGCTGTCCTCCTTGCTCCCTGTGCTACAACAGATGGCCTGGCCGAGACTCCACCGTCAGTCAGCCAGCCGGACAGTGGCCACCAGCACCTGCTGGGAACTTGTCTGTTCCTCCCCCGCCTTCTTGTCCAAGTGGGAGGAGATAGGCAAGCTTTGATGGAGGCATTCTGAGACGTGGTACTGACCACACCGGTCTTAATTAAGAGAGGTGAGGTGTAGGAAGTGATGGGTACAGTGCCTAGCACAGAGCAAATGGTCACCACTAAACGACTGTCCCCACCACCATCTGCACCATCCTCATCATTCATCACAACCACTCGTGTATAACCTCTCCATCGCGCGCTGTCCAGGCCCAGCGTAGACGATTCCACCATCATGCGAGATGCTATCCGTGCAGAGGACAAGCGGTGTCTGTCATCCAGGGGGCTCAGAGGTCTGGGGGCCACTGAGTTCAGTCCCTCCGTGGTCAGTCTCGAGTTGGGAAGAGGTTAGAGAAAAAGAGTAAGGTGGGACCCCAGGGGCAGAGCTCAGGGGCAGGCAGGGGGACCCTCTGGATGGCCTTCTGAGTGCTGGCCGCCATGGGGATGCTCATATCCTTCGAGGAGGTGGCTCGGGTCAGACCTGGGAGAGAGGGAGAGAGGGCTGCTGGAGGGCGGGCACAGGAGTTCCTGCCGCTGCTGCCCGCGGTGTCTGGTTCAGATCCGGGGTCTGGTCGGGAAGTCCTTGTCATCTTCCACTGACTTCCAGATGCCAGATAGTGCTGTGACCTTCCCTGTGACCTCGCTTGCTGCTGGTTGTTCTTGGGGACATGCAGAGCCAACGCGATGTGGGCCATGGGCAAGGGACGGTGAACGTGTGTGTCTGTGTGTGTATACATGTGAGTACACACACATGTAGGTATGTCTACTTGTACGTGTGTATACACACACGTAACACACACACACACACACACACTGCAAAATGTTGCATTAAAGCAATAGAAGCCTTCCAGAATAAAATGAGACTTCATACATTCGGTTCTGTAGAAAATATTTCATGACAAATTAAAAATTCAAGATGTAGTAAGATACTTTTGGATGTGCTCTCGAAAGCACAAGGTGTGTGAAAGGTTGATAAAGCAAGTTCTGCCCGTCTCCGTGATCTGCGGGGACGCGTCCGTGCGTGAGGAGACGTGAACAGACGGACCAGGGCATCCTCGGGCTTCTCTCTCTGATCTTCGCGCTCAGCAGACTGGTCACTGTGCGGTGGCCGAGCGGAGCTCTGGGGGCAGAGGCGTGGTCGGAATGGGTGGCCTCCGGGACCCTCCCCGTCCCTGCGGTGTTTCGTCTTTGGGCACGTCGTCTTCCCTCTAGACCGCGGGGTATCCGTGTGCGGATGAGAGGGGTGCTTTAGGACGGGGCTTTCCAGGTGTGCTCAGCTGAGCTCGGGGGGCTGCTGAGGGGTGATGCAGCGGGAGGCAGGCCAGAGCCATAGACTCGGCACCCTGCCTTCAGCCACAGCACCTTCACGCTCCCCCATCACCGTTTTATCTGTTAACCTTCCTGGAAGACGTTTGAGAGGAAGGGATGCCGTCCTCGTCAAAGTTTGCAAACCACAGAGGTTAGCTCATCCCTGAGCCCTTCCGGTTCTGACTTCCACGGTTCCGTGACCGTGCTCTCTCGGGCTCCGAGTGGGTTCCAGGAATCCCGGCCTCCCCAGCTGGGGACCCGGAGCAGGTCCTCTGCACTGAGGCTGTCACCCACGCATTTCATTCTTGATCGACGCCAGATAGGCCCTGTCTCGGTCTCTACAGAAGAGCGCCCGAGGTGTCGCTCCCATCACTTCTTACCTCTGGGACCCAAGCAAACCCTCTGCCCACCTCTCCAAGGCTTTGTTCCCGCATTGGTAAGATGGGGGGTCTTGCAAGGTGGGTGGGTGAGGGGCAGTGACTGTCTCGTCGGGAGGTTAACAGCGAAACAGGTGTTGTGGGTGCTGAGTTGCCATGGATACTGAGAGAATTTCAGGACTCTTTCTTGAGATTTGGGATTACAATTCTGTGTTTTGCCCTTTTTTGAATGGGCTTAGGAGATCCAACTTCTCCCTAAAATAGATGCCCAAACACTATAAATGCCATGAATTGGTATATTAGGCTGTCTCTATAATTTTCGGAGTACAAAAGTAAATTTTCAAGCCAGTGAACATTTAAAAATGAATGGGTTGGTTGACCAAGGAAATTGATTCTTCGGCGCATTTAACCATCCACGGGGATGAAGGCATTCAGGTTAATAATTACACATTAGTCTAGGAAGCAGTCTGCTGGCCCACTGAGCCAGCCCCGGCTCCCTTGGGGTCACTGTCATGTAGGCCGTCACATGTCCCTCTGGACAGCGGGGCAGCCCCATCTGGGAGGCCATGCCTTCCTCCTCGGAGGACAGGGCAGGCCATATGCTGCTCCAGGCCCTCATGGAGGACCAGGAAGCTGAGCCTGGGAGGTCTGTGACATTGGGGCCCAGCTCTCTCTGACACGTGAGATGGGAGCTGATGGTGTCAGCTGGGGCCTTAGAGGCTCAGGTAAAGGGAAGCTGCAGGAAGGGGTCCCAGGCGGCTGTGGGCCTGCTCCAGGGAACACTGGCAGTGAACCGTGCCACAGGGAGCCGAGGAGCTGGATGTGGATGGGGCTGTCCGCCCCTGGCAGTTGCGTGTGCTGGAGCCTGGTGGGGGCAGTGGTGCGCGGTTTGGAAGGAAGGCCCAGGCTGCATGGTCCAGTGTCCAAGTCGGAGGCCGAGCACTAGACGGGACGGACAGTCAAGGGCAGGGTTTTGGGCAGGTTCCAGGTCCAGCAGGGAGGGGACTGGCCAGTCCGCAGAAGTGGGAAGCAGGCTTGGCAGAGCAGGGCGACACATGGGAGGGCTCAGGGCTCACGGCAGGCCAGGCTGGCCCTGCGCGCACAGCCGCGAACATCACTGTGGGTCCCCCAGCCACGTGTGCGAGCTCCCCACCGCTGGCTGCCTGGGCAGAACTGGCTCAGGACTGCAGAAGGCTCCCTTCGGCAGCTGAGGAAGCGGACCCACTTCTTCTCTGAAGTAAGCACCCCCGGGGGGGCCTGCTGAGTTGGGGGAGGTCGCACATGTCCCTGTCCTAGGACCCCAGCCCTGCTGGTGGGAGCAGACGCGGAGGCTATGCAAGGACAGTGGGTTGGAATGTGGGTGGCTGAGGTCACATCTCCCATCGGGTAGTTTAACTAGTAAGAGACGGGGCCTCCCATTCTTTGCGGCAGACCTCATGTGACAGACGAGATTGGGCGCGTTCAGGGAGCTACGGCCCCAGACCCGACCTTGTGCGACGAAATGATACTCCCTCTGTCACCTCACGGGGGGATCGGGGCCAAGGAGGCGACTTTGTTTACGGGAGGAGGCCACGTGGAAAGAACAGAGAGAAGGCTCCCCCCAGATGTGAGACCCCCTTCCCCCAACATTCTAGCTCTTCCCTTACAGTCTGTGATTATCTGAAATTGTGCCACGTGGCCCTCCTCGTTCACCTGGCTCGGCCTTCTGAGCGTAAGTTGTAGTGTGAGGAAGCCCGGTGGCTTGGGGCTTCCCGGTGGAGCTGGTGGGGGGCAGACACGGGGGCCAGGGGCGGGGGAACCTCAAGCCAGGGGCCGACAGCAAAGCCCTCAGCTTCTCCCCTGCAGCACACTTTGGAAATGTTACCCTCTGGGCGCCAGCCTCTCGAGCTTTCCACCGGAGCCCTGGGGACACAGACTGAGATGAGAAAGGTCATCAGTGCAGAGAACCGAGCATGCGGGCTGCTTTGAGGCGTGTGGATGCAGACTGGTTGAGGAAACCATTCTGCAAATATTTCTGGAGCATCTGCTCCGTGCCGGGCACTGTTCTGGGCACTCAGGATACATCAGAGAACGACAGAAAGCCCTCTTACTCCTGATGGACACAGTCTGTGTCTCTGCCGAGCTCTGGCTCCCATGCACTATGGCTTCCTATATGTATAGTGCCCCCCCTTTTTTGCTAAGAAATACAGTTGCTCTTTTTGGGGGAAAAAAACAGAAGTAGGAAATAACAGAGCAAAAGAAATAAAAAGTGCTCTCATCTCACGGGCCAGAGATAACTTCTGTTCCCATCTTGGCATGTAGCCTATAGGCTACTTACAGGAAAAAAATCATGTATGAACATGCAGCCTTCCTTATTTTTCTGTCACTGAACTCACTTGAAACTCACTTCTGCAGACAATGGAATACTAATTCTGCTACTGCAAAGTGAATTTAGTCATTCCTGATTTACTCCTGATTTTGCTCAGTCCCCTCCGGGCACCTACCTACTCAGTCCATTCAGGGTTCCCCCACCTGGTTGCCGAGTAATACCATGACGCTGGGGGGGGGTGTAAGCCACCCATGGGCATCTCTCCCAGCTTTCAGTGTGCATGGAGCTCGCCAGCGTCTCCCTTGTCCTGGAGGCTGCACCCCCACCCAGCTGGGCGCCCCGGCATCTGGTCCTCACATCCACCCAGAGCCCTCTCCTCCCTCTATATCTACCTGTCGGGAGCTCCCTGGGAGCTGGCAGGGTCAGGTGATTTCGGGTACCCGCTCAAGGCACAGGCAAACTTCAGCCACACTCCCTCCATAGGACGATGTTTCCCCCTGGGAAGGCATTTCAGGCAGGAAGTGTGTTCTTTCTTGTCCCCAGTGTGTGCTGTCCTTGCATCTTGCTGTCAACCAGGAGGGAGCAAAGTGGGGGTTCCTTCTCAGGCCCCAACATGTGGGCTTTGAACCCCATGCTCCCCCTACTTGGGCAGAATTTCATCTCCTTTTGGATAAGAAGACAACTGTTCCTTTTTTTAAAATTTAATTTATTTATTTGAGAAAGAGAGAGAGAGAAAGCACAAGTGGACGGGACGGGCAGAGGGAGAGAGAGCGAGAGAAGCAGCCTCCCCACTGAGCAGGGAGCCCGATGCGGGACTGGCTCCCAGGACCCTGGGATCATGACCTGAGCTGAAGGCAGATGCTTAACGGCTGAGCCACCCAGGCGCCCTCAGAAGACAGCTGTTCTTCACACACACGCTCTTCCCAATCTGTGAGTTTATGGGATAAATGTTGTGTTTTGAATCCTCCAAGCTTTGCTATTTGCAGTCAAAGGCAAGCTTCTGGCATTGAGGAAACAAACAAAATAAAAACAAACTCAAACATATTAGTTTCCTATTGCTGCTGTAAGAAATCACCACAAAAGCCGTGGCTTAAAAAACTACGAAGTCATTATCTTGTCATTCTTGAGGTCGGAAGTGGGGAAGGGTCTCACCGGGCCAAAGCCAAGGTGTTGGCAGGGCTGCATTTCTTTCTGGAGCCTCGAAGGGAGAATCCGTTTCCTTCCTCCTCCAGCTTCTAGAGGTCGCCTGCATCCGTGGCTCGTGGCCCCATCCTCTAGCATCGAAGCCGGCAGTGCAGCTTCTCCAACCCCGACCCCCACTTCCGCCTCCTGCTCCCACTTTTAAAGACCCTTGTGACTACCTGGGGCCCACCTGGATAATCCAGGATAACCCCTTTATCTTCAAGTCCGCTGATTAGCAAACTCGGTTCCATCTGCAGCCTTAACCCCCCTCGTGTACTACAACATTCAAAGATTTCTAGTACAGGACCTGGACTTTTCTGCAGGGGCCAAGAGTCTGCCAACCCTCACCCCAGGATGGGGATGACTGTCAGGGAGCTGTTCCCACCCCAGGTGCTGATAGTAGAGGTTTTTCTGGTAACCTGAGGCCCTGGCCTGAGAAACTATCATTTGAGATGTATGTGGGGCGTGTGTGTTGGTCGAGGGACCATAGTGACCGGAGGTGGTTTGAGCGAAGTGGTGGAAATTCGGGAGCCTTTGACTCTCCAAGGTCCTGAGTGGTGACAGCACTGACAATTGGTCAAGGGGCCGGTGGTGGCCATGGCTGGGACCCAACCTGGGAAGCCCGGGGGCTCTTGGCAGGTGACAGGTAGCCCCAGAACTGGACCAGGGTCTGTGGCACTTGTTTCCGGTGGGGCTTTCTTTCTATCAGATGGAGCAGCCTTTCCTTTCAGTCCGACCGTTCGTGGCTGCGTCCCCCAAAACGCTGACATTTTCCCCCAGTTTCCAGCTCTGACTCTGCACCCACTTATTGTATATTCTTTTGGTCTTTTCGGTGGGGACTCCAAGGATTTATATAACCCAGCAATCAAGTTGGTCACTTAAAATAATAGTACATCTTGTCCAAGTCTAAAAATAAATTCTCCTGGTATGAGAAGGCAAACGGGAAATTGGGTAGAGTCGGCAGAATACGTTTTATAGTCCGGCTGGCCAAGGCTCGCACCCACTTTTCTTTTATCCCTGCTTGTCCCGACGCTGGCGGGAGTCAGAGCGCCTTCTGTTTGCCCTGATTAAAGTCAGCCTCCACCTTCCCCGGAGCCCAGCTGCCCTTCTGGGGACACAGGCTGCATTCACAGCCAGCCGCTCTGCCCAAGCCCTTAGCAGATTTTATGAAAGGCGTCTTCACTTGGATTAAACAGGCGCTGTGTTTGTGTGTGGTGTGTGTGAAGGAGAAAATGAATCACTTCAACATTGGGCAGCGATTTTAGGTGTTGTGTTTGTCCCTTGCAATTACATAAACACACCAGAACTCATTAAAAAAAAAAGTTGGGAGGTGGGGAGCCGAGTCTAGGGCTGGGGATGGTCTAAACAGTTTAGCACATTTTCCATACATTCGACCTCAGAGAGGGTTGTGTTCAGCCTGCTCCCAACAGAGTCTGAGTCCAAAGGAAAGTTTGAGGTTTTGCATTTCTGTTTGTGGTACAGGAAAAGGCTTATGATCTGAGGGCTTGATTCAGTGAAATAACATCGCCTCCATGCGCATTTGCCTTGCAAGAAGGGCAGGGGTTGGAAGCAACCGTTGGGAGACTTTAAAGATTTGCTGGCAGAGGGAAAGGGATTTTTTTCCTCCCTCCCTGCGGGGGAAAAACAGTTCTAATGAGGAGCTGCTTCGTAGCTTTAACTTGTACTCAAATATTCCCCGCCCAGGAGCTGCCGGTGATCCCCGGGACTTCTTGATCTGGCTGGCCGGGACTCTGAGGGGCTTTTCGAGGCTCAGCCCCATCCTCAAAGCCCCGCGGCATGAGTTTGCAGAAGAGAATCTTCCCTCGGAGGGAGAATGGTAAGTGCAGCTGCTCCTCAGGGCTTCCTGGGCAGCTGGGGATGGAGGGTTTGCCTCTTCTCAACATCCTCTGGGAGGGGTATGGAAAAGCATGATTTGGGTTATGCTGTACCTAGAGAGAGAGTATGTGTGTGTGTGTGTGTGTGCGTGTGCGCACGCCTGTGGTGCAGGACACATCCCTGTCTGTTCGCATTGTCCTCGTGGAGCTGGCTGTGTGCTCACTAGGCTGCTTGGCAGGGACATGAGGGGTGAGGGGATCCCAGGTCCCCTGAGGGGATGAGAGTGAGCCCTGGTTGGTGCCCTTGGCTTCTACGAGCCCTTGCTTCCTCTGTGATGTTGCCTGCAGCTCTCAGGGGCAGGCGTATCTAAATGCGTAGCTGTCAGGGTCCCCACCCGCTGAGCTTGGGTCCCAGCAGGAAATAGAACAGAAGACGGAGCTGCTCAGCGTCTCCAGGAGAACAGGCAGAACGGAGCAGGGAACCCTCTGAGCCTCGCAGAGCTGGGCACAGGGAGGGGAGAGGGGAGGCTGGGAGGGGCCTGAGTCCACTGGCCGGACTCCCTGCCTTTCTGCAAGGTATCGCCCAGTAGGTCTGAGTTCGTTTCTTTAACGACCTCCTTTCGCTCTGGAAACAAACAGGCACCAGGGAGAAGGATTTTAACCCCTCTGCCCAACTTTTAAAGTCAACACTGGCAAAACTTCAGCTCTGTTGTAACTTTGGCATAAGAGAGTAAACACATGGTTTTCTTTAGAAAGGGGAACGAGACAAGTCAAAGGCACACTCTGACTATTCCAGCTCCAGGAAGATATGGAAGATAGGGCTAGAGCCCAGGGGCCGTTGGTTAGGCTCCATCAAAGCATCTCTGAGGTCTGAAGGAAGGCAGGAGGATGTAGGGGCCAAGAACTGGGGTGTGGGCTCCAGCTACCCGGGATACAGTCTTGGTGCTGAGACAAACAGGCTACTTGATTTGGGGGAAGGTATTCAACGTCTCTGTGGCTCAGTTTCCTCCTCTGCAAAACGGGCATCATGGGTTCCTACCTCACGGGACTGCAGAAGCCATCAACGATAACACGTGTAGATGGCCCGGGCATCGTATGTGTGACACCCGGAAGGTGGCAGCGCCCTTAGCAGGCTCCTCCCCTGTTGAGACCCAGCAGCCCTCACAGAGCACGCGGGACTTGGGGATAAAGGGAGCGCTCCGTGGCGGGGGGCCGTGCACCCCCTCTCTTGCAGCAAGGGGGCCTGGCCTTCAGAGTGTCTCCCTTTGGCTGTAGACCATGTGGATGCATTTACTGGGAAGTCTTCAAGGGCTGGGCTTGATCTGGTATTCAGTAGGGGCTCAATATTTGGTGAAACCATTGTATTTCTGGGGAGGCCTTGCCACTTCCTGTCCCTGGCTGTCTCTCCATGTCTGGTTGGGTTTCCGGTAAGACTGAGGCTGAGATTTGTGTAAGACGGTCATTGGAGAGTGGCCTCAGGGACACACCTGTGTTTCCTTCTCCCAGGAGGAGAAGCTGCACAGGACTCAGCTGTGACCCAGGTGATCGCACGGGTTTTGCACCCCTGGAATGACCCGTCGCTGCCTGTGGGCTGCCCTAGGTCTGGGGCCCAGCCTTGTGTAAGGCAGTTCTCTTCAGCAGAGGGTAGTTCTTGGAAAGAGACTCAGCTAGGACTGCGACGAGCGGTCCTTCATCAGCTGTGGGAAGGAGGGCCCCGGTCCTAGGTCTGGGAGCCAATCTTGGGGACACCCTACAACACCACTTAATAGTGATGAGTTAGTCCCTTTTTCTCTGAGTTCGGCTGTAGGATAACCGGGGATTAAGTGCACAAACACCTGTCCAGTTAAATCCTTACACCACGACTAGACCTGGAAAAACCCCTTCCATCCTGGGGGCTCACTGTCCCTGTCTAGAAGGGGGACACAAGGCTGCCGGAGTCGAGTTGGCCTATAAGACGACTTCCAGGGCTGCCATCTCGCAGGTGCGCATTCTGAGCATGTGACACAGCGGTCGCTTGTATCCCCAGCGATAGGTCACGTGACGTCCTCCGCAGGTGTCTCCACTCCTCCTGCTGGAAATGGAACCATGATACCTGGGGACCCTCGTGACTGCCCAGGGCCAGCTGTCAGCAGGGAAGGACTTGCAGAGGGAGGCACTGCATAGGGCTGGAGCGTACGGAGTGGGGCCCAAGCCCAGGGAAGAAGTCGAACCGCATGACGCACGACCCCACCTCTCTGATAGTTAGAGCTTCGTAGTGTTGCCCAGGGCAAATGTGCATGTCCCGGGTCTACTGCCCACCCCTCAACCCCGCCCCACCACCCATTTTCTATTTACTTTTCAATCTGCAAAGAATGAAGTCACTTTCTCAAACACTTGGAACTCTTTTTCAACCATTTGCTTAGAACATTCTAGGCTGCAGGCACCAGGCTGGGTTCCGGGGATCAAGCGGGACTCGTGAGACAGAGGACCACACACGCGTGTAAATGTACGGACACGGAGGCTTGGGTGTATCAGGGTGCTCTGAGGGGACCTGACCTGGTTTGGTGGGTCAGGGGGCTCCCCTGAGGTGGTGCTGTCTGAGCTGTTTTCTGAAGGGTGTGCGGGAATCAGGTGGGGGCAGGAGGGGAGAAGCAAGCTCTAGGTGAAGGGAACGGAACCTCACAGGACAGGGATGAGAAAAGAGAACGGCCTCAGACCTTAGCAGCTTGTGAGTCACTGTGAGGATTTCAGCGCACTTCCACCCGTCTGTTTATTTGTAGCATTTGAGAAAAATAATCATGGGGGCGCCTGGGGGGCTTAGGCAGTTAAGTGTCTGCCTTGAGCTCAGGTCATGATCGTGGGGTCCTGGGATCGAGTCCCACATCGGGACTTCTCCTTCTGCCTGCCCCTCCCCCTGCTTGCGCTCTGTCTCTGACCAATAAATTAATAAAATCTTTAAAAAAGAAAAATAATCACGGTGACTTGTGAGCTTGGGAAATACAAGCTTTTGCTGGTTGGGTGAGGCCTCAGGACCCTCCTCTGTGAGCGCGAGCCAGTCACCTGTGTCTCCCATGCCTGGTGGCCGGCTGGGCACAGCTGGGAAGTGTCTCTGCGACACCAGCCTGTCTCCCTCCTGGGCAGCATTCAGCACCAGGCACCGACGCCTCTGACCTTCCCTGTGACCCTGGGAGGCAAACGTGGCTGTCTTTACAGGTGAACAGAAATGAGGCACGGGGAGTTTATCCCAGAGGTGGGCGGCCTGAGAGAGTCGCACCCAGGCAGGTCCGTGTCCTTCTAACGCCTGTGTTGTTAGCATGCTGTGGGTCCCGTGGCTGAGCGGCATCAGCGGTGACCCTCACGTGTGCACGTCACTCATTCCATGTGACCGTGTCAGTTCCTCCAGGGTTGGCGGGACCCCCACCTGATATCAAGTGCTTCTGCTCCAGCTGATTGAGCCATTCCCCAGATTGTGCATTCTCTGGCTTGCTCTCAACTGTATTTCTTCCAAAATATTATGATAAAAAAGTGTTCAAACATACAGAAAAGTGGGAAGAATGGTTGTCAGTGAGCATACCCCACTATTTAAATTCTGCAAGCAACGTTATACTCTTGCTTGTCTTACCGCATGTCCGTCCATCCTGCCATCCGTCTGTCCAACCATACCTCCACCTTATTTTTGGGATACATTTCCAAATAAGTTTTAGGCATCCCCACCCTTCACCTCTATGCACTTCAGCACGCACGGGATGAGTCTGGGACGGTATTTGCTCATTGTTCTTCTTTCAGGTAAAATGTACATACGCTGAAATGTGCACGTTTAAGGTGTGCCATTCAATTAATTTTGCAATATGTGTAAGACCAAGTCTCGGCACCGTGTGAACATTGCCCCCAGAAAGCTCTCCCAAGCCCCTTGTCAGTTGTGTTTGGGTTTTACTAATAATATATTATGTGTCACTAAATTTAAACATGTAGTTTAATAACACACAGTACCTGCTTTGTCCTGCCTCGGCCGTGGGGGCAGAACCCTAGGCTGTAAGGGCCCCCGCTCTGCCGGGCTGGCCTCCTGATGAGCGCCATGCCGACTTTGGCTGGGGCACTGCTCGAAGGGAGCCCCATCCGGCAGCAGGTTACTCTGGGCAAAGGGAAGCCAGATCCTGGTGCTGGAGCAGGGTGGCTCTGGCGTAAGGTTAGGGTTGGGGCTCTGGGTTCTAATGGTGGGCTTGGTACCGGGCGAGGACAGAACGGAGGGAGCTGGGACCCTGTCACGGGAGCTGGGCCCTTGGCTGGTGGGGAGAACTCTGTCAAGGCTCGGTATACATAGGTGGGTCCTAGGGGCTCATGTGGGGCCTCCATGGTCCCCGGGGAGGGTGATGGGTGCCAAGCTGTTCCTGCAAGGGCTGCCTTTTTTTTTAAATTTAATTTTATTATATTATGTTAATCACCATACAGTACATCCCCAGATTCTGATGTAAAGTTTGATGCTTCATTAGTTTGCGTATAACACCCAGTGCACCATGCAATACGTGCCCTCCTTACTACCCATCACCAGTCTATCCCATTCCCCCACCCCCTCCCCTCTGAAGTCTTCAGTTTGTTTCTCATAGTCCATAGTCTCTCATGTTTCATTCCCCCTTCTGATTACCCCCCTTTTCTTTATCCCTTTCTTCCCCTACCGATCATCCTAGTTCTTATGTTCCATAGATGAGAGAAATCATATGATAATTGTCTTTCTCTGCTTGACTTATTTCACTTAGCATTATCTCCTCCAGTGCCGTCCATGTTGCAGCAAATGTTGAGAATTCGTTCTTTCTGATAGCTGAGTAATATTCCATTGTATATATGGACCACAGCTTCTTAATCCAGTCATCTGTTGAAGGGCATCTCGGCTCCTTCCATGATTTGGCTATTGTGGACAATGCAGCTATGAACATTGGGGTGCATATGGCCCTTCTCTTTACTACGTCTGTATCTTTGGGGTAAACACCCAGTAGTGCAATGGCTGGGTCATAGGGTAGTTCAATTTTTAACTTTTTAAGGGACCTCCACACTGTTTTCCAGAGTGGCTGTACCAACTTGCATTCCCACCAACAATGTAGGAGGGATCCCCTTTCTCCACATCCTCTCCAACAATTGTTGTTTCTTGCCTTGTCTATCTTTGCCATTCTAACTGGCGTAAGGTGGTATCTCAGTGTGGTTTTGATTTGAATTTCCCTGATGGCTAATGATTTTGAACATTTTTTCATGTGTCTGTTAGCCATTTGTATGTCTTCATTGGAAAAGTGTCTGTTCATATCTTCTGCCCATTTTATGATTTGTTTATTTGTTTCTCGTGTATTGAGTTTGAGAAGTTCTTTGTAGATCTTGGATACCAGTCCTTTATCTGTGGTGTCCTTTGCAAATATATTCTCCCATTCCGTGGGCTGTCTCTTAGTTTTTTTGACTGTTTCCTTGGCTGTGCAGAAGCTCTTTATCCTGATAAAGTCCCATAAGTTCATTTTATCTTTTATTTCTCTTGCCTTTGGAGATGTGTCGTGAAAAAGGTTGCTCTGGCCGATGTCATAGAAGTTGTTGCCTATGTTCTCCTCTAGAATTTTGATGGATTCCTGTCTCACATTGAGGTCTTTCATCCATTTGGAGTTTATTTTTGTGTATGGTGTGAGAGAGTGGTCAAGTTTCATTCTTTTGCATGTAGCTGTCCAATTTTCCCAGCACCATTTATTGAAGAGACTGTCTTTTTTCCACCGGATGTTTTTTCCTGCTTTATCAAAGATTAGTTGCCCAAAGAGCCGAGGGTCCATTTCTGGGTTCTCTATTCTGTTCCATTGGTCGATGTGTCTGTTTTTGTGCCAGTACCATGCTGTCTTTGTGATCACAGCTTTGTAGTACAGCTCGAAATCCGGCATTGTGATGCCCCCAGCTTTGTTTTTCCTTTTCAACAGTTCCTTGGAGATTCGGGGCCTTTTCTGGTTCCATACAAATTTAAGGACTATTTGTTCCAGTTCTTTGAAAAATGTCCTCGGTATTTTGATCGGGATAGCATTGAAAGTGTAGATTGCTCTGGGTAGTATGGACATTTTAACTATGTTAATTCTTCCAATCCATGAGCATGGAATATTTTTCCATCTTTTTATGTCTTCCTCAATATCTTTCAAAAGTGATCTATAGTTTCTAGGATATAGGTCCTTTACGTCTCTGGTTAAGTTAATTCCAAGGTAACGTATGGTTTTTGGTGTTATTGTAAATGGGATGGATTCCCTAATTTCTCTTTCTTCAGTCTCGTTATTCGTGTATAGAAATGCAACTGATTTCTGGGCATTGATTTTGTATCCTGCCACCTTACTGAATTGTTCTATAACTTCTAATAGTTTGGGAGTGGATTCCTTTGGGTTTTCCATATAGAGTATCATGTCATCTGCAAAGAGAGACAGTTTGACTTCTTCTTTGCCGATTTGGATACCTTTGATCCCTTTTTGTCTTCTGATTGCTGTTGCAAGGACTTCTAGTACTATGTTGAATAATAGTGGCGAGAGTGGGCATCCTTGTCGTGTTCCTGATCTTAAGGGAAAGGCTTCCAGCTTTTCCCCATTGAGAATAATGCTTGCAGTAGGCTTTTCATAGATGGCTTTTATGAGATTGAGAAATGTACCCTCTATTCCTACACTCTGAAGGGTTTTAATCAGGAAAGGATGCTGTATTTTGTCAAATGCTTTTTCTGCATCAATTGAGAGGATCATATGGTTCTTGAGTCTTTTCTTGTTGATATGATGTATCACATTGATTGATTTGCGAGTGTTGAACCATGCTTGCATCCCAGGTATGAATCCCACTTGGTCATGATGGATAATCCTTTTAATGTACTGTTGGATTCTATTAGCAAGGATCTTGTTGAGGATTTTGGCATCCATATTCATTAGAGAAATCGGTCTGTAATTCTCCTTTTTGAGGGGGTCTTTGCCTGGTTTGGGGATCAAGGTAATATTAGCCTCATAGAATGAGTTTGGTAGCTTTCCTTCTGTTTCTATTTTTTGAAATAGCTTTAGGAGAATAGGTATTATTTCTTCTTTGAATGTTTGGTAGAATTCCCCAGGAAAACCGTCTGGGCCTGGAGTTTTATTATTTGGAAGGTTGTTTATCACTGACTCAATTTCTTCATAGTTAATTGGCCTATTTAAGAAATCTATTTCTTCCTGTTTCAGTCTTGGTAGTTTATAGGTTTCCAGGAAGGCCTCCATCTCTTCCAGATTGTTTAGTTTTTTGGCATATAGCTGTTGATAAAAGTTTCTAATAATCCTCCTGCAAGGGCTGCCTTTGTACTGCCTGCAGCTGAGCAGGCTGGCCCAGGAACCGGCGGAGTGCGCGCACCCCTCACCGGGGAGATGAGCACCAAGCAGCCGAGGCGGGTTGCAGGCATCACAGGGTGGATGTGCCCTCAACTGGCCGACTTGCTAAGATGGTCTGAGGCGGAAACGGAGAGGGTCTGAAGACAGGCCCCCTGGCTCCTGCCCCAGCCCTTCGGTCCTTCCTGTCCCGATGGCGCTGGGGCCACTGCGGGTGGAACGGGGTGGGGGAAGGGCAGTGCTGGTATTTGCCCCACCGCCACCGCGCGTCCGGGTGGTGAGAGCATTCTTACCGAGGTCTTACAAGAATGCCTTTCACAAGGAGGAAACCTGCAGCTCCGAAAGGGGAGTGGCTCCTCCCAGGTGACACGGGGTGAGCAGCAGCCTGGGGATGAGAACCAGCAGCCTGGACTCCTGGACCAGTGCTCTTTCAGTGCATGCTCTGGCTCCCGAGGCTGCAGCATGCCTGCGAGTAGCTGGTCCTGCAGCTGGGCCGTTCCTCTGTCTCTGTCTGTATTCTCTCTGCGTTTGTGCGTCTGAGCACAGAGATCCCTCTCTCCCTCTGTCTCCCTGCCTGTTCCTCCTCTTTCCCGCCCCTCCTCTCCTCTCATGGCTGTTCAGCCCACACTTTGTTTGGGGGACTGTAAGGGCTACAGAGAGGCATGGGACGCCGTCCCTAGCACGGAGGAGCTCACGGTTAATTGATAGGACATGCGTGAGCCAGTCAGCGTGGAGCGCTTCAGGAGCGCAGGAGGGCAGCTCCTGTTTCAGTGAGTTGGGAGGGCTGTCAAGGAGGACTTCCTGGAGGAGGTGGCTCTGACCCAAACCTGGAAAAC
This sequence comes from Ailuropoda melanoleuca, assembly GCF_002007445.2. Classification (NCBI taxonomy): domain Eukaryota; kingdom Metazoa; phylum Chordata; class Mammalia; order Carnivora; family Ursidae; genus Ailuropoda; species Ailuropoda melanoleuca. Next base: position 2,129,063 of record NC_048226.1, read on the forward strand.
TCTCCCAGAGTTGGCCAGGAGGCAGGGGTCTGGGCATCAAACAGGACAGCGTGGGGTGTGTGTGCCAAGGTGCAGAGGTGGGAGGAAAGCAGGGCCATCTGGGGGAACATCAGGCGCGGGGGAGACCAGCCCGTGATCTTGGGCAGGGATTTTAAATTTTTGCTTATTGAGTCAGTCATGTCATGACAATAACAAATTAAGAAAAGAAAGTAGGGATTTCTTCATCTTTACAAATGTTGCTTTCTGATGCAAGGCAGGAAGCCACGCTCTTCAGATAATTGTGTGGGCTGGAAGAGGAGCGTGGGGTCCAGCCGCCTTGCTCCAAGGGGGGGGAGGGGCGGACAGGCACTCTGACTGGGGGGCCTCTGGCATCCTGTCAGAGACCCAGAAGGCAGGGACTCGACACCCCAACGCGAACATGCGGACACATGGGTCCTGCCAAAGCCCCACTGAGCGGAAAGAGTTGCTCCCTCCCCCCCCACCCCACGTGTTGTTCATTAATACCTGGCCTTTTCTGGGGGCCAGGTGGAGGGGAGGTGTGCTGTGCCAACAGTCTTAATCTTGGCCTTGAAAAGGCACCTGCCAGCCAGGACCACTCCCTCCTGCTGTGGCGTTTAACCCTTTCCAAGCCCACCCCGTGCTGGGCTGACTGGTTTGCCTCGAGATTTCCAGATTGCTCTGCTCAGTTTGTGTTCATGGACAAAGGCTGCCTGGACTCTGTTGTCAGATAACCCTGGGTTCAAATCCTGGCTCTGAGCTTTGGGAAAGTCGCTTTACCACTGCCCTTCCTCTCTCTCCCCGGCCCGGCAGGGAAATAGGGATAAGCAAGGGCACCCTCCCCACGGGTTCACCGTGGAGCTAGACGCTGTGTTTACAGTGCTTGGCCTGGCGTCTGGCCACAGCGGGTGTGCGCGCAGAGGGCATCCATCAGTCAAGGCCGTATCTCTATGCACGTTCCTTTCATTCCATGGATGAAACCACATGACTCTGTGTGTCCAATCCTCTGGGTTATCAGAGCTCTTAGAAATAAACTCTCTTCCCACTATTTCTTAATCTGTGCCCTCCAAGGAACTAGGACAGAGAGTGTGGCCACATTTCTTTAGTTCTGTTTAAATCTGTGCCTAATCAGATTCATTTGATTAAGGAAATATCTGTAAGAGCTCTTTGGAGGCTCTAAAATGCAAACAAACGTACAAGCTCATTACATGGCGTTAGTCACGTATTTATTCGTTCAGCTGCGGGTTGATTCTTTCAGTCCATGTTTATTGCGTCCTTACGGGCCCGGCATGTCCTCGAGCTGGGGACCCTGCAGTGAACAAGGCTGACGATTTCTGCGGGGGGTGTTACTCTCTGGGCGGGATGGACAGCTGATGCACAAAGTACCGAAACAGGCTAACAGCACCTTCAGACGGTGACGGGTTCTACGAAGAAGGAAAAAGGAGGCGTACCAGGGAGTGCCTGGGGGCTCCTGTAGATGGAGTGGACAGGAAAGGCTACATTTAGGATATCAAGGCAGGAAGGAGCCTGCTGTATGAAGATCTGGAAGCAGAGCCTTCTCAGAAGGGAGCCGTTTGGACCAACGCATTAGGGTGACGTGGGCTTGGCGTGCTCAGAACAGGGGCGAGGTCATGTAACTCTTGTGAGACATGGTCAGCCATTGGAATGCGATTGGGAAAAAGCAATGCAAAGTCTTGGATGAATACGTGGGGCCCAGGGCATCTTTAGGGCTATGGTACACTTTTCCCGATGGTGCTGTGACATTACCCACCTGCCAAATCTCTGGAACCATACGGTACAGAGAGTGAGCCCAGTGTAAGCTATGGGCTTTCGGCCAAACCAGGGTCTCAGTACTGACTCCTCCATGGTGACAGCGTGCCACAGTAGCACACGGTATCAGCAGGAGGGGAAGCTTTCCGTGGAGTGTGTGGACCTCTCTGCACGTGTGTGCCCTTCTTCTGTTAACTGAAAACTGCTCAAAGAGGAAAGCTTTAATTTTTTTTTAATTTGAAAAGTAATGTAAAGTCCTTTGCAGGTTTTCTGCAGGTGAGTGTCACGATCTATGTCATGTTTTTAGAAACCAGGACTGGTCATGGTATAGACATGAACGTGGAGGGCCAAGCTGGAGCACGGAGCCTGGCTGACAGGTGGGCAGCAGGGCAGTGGAGTCAGGCCCCCCAGCAGCGGAGATGAGGGGAAGGGGATGCATTAGGGGTGTCTCCTGCGGGGAGAACCAACAGGAATGGCCAATAAATCTCGTAGATCGTGGACGTCAGAGAGGGAGGAATGAGGATTAATCCGAGCCAGTGCTGGCTCTCAGAGGGCTCATTCCTGACAGCTTTAGTCCTCCCGCAATGCTGTCAGAGAGGTGCAAGGACGGGGACCATCCTACAGAGGAGGCGGCCGGTCCCCAGGGAGGTGCCTTCTCCCCTGCCTGTGATTCTGCCTCTGGCCGGGGCAGGAATCCCGGCTTCAGGGCCCCCGTTCTCCACTCCTGGCCCCGGATTCTTGGACTTTGGCAAATGAATGCATGATGGTGACAAGTCCCCAAACGTGGAGCCCGGGAGGAAGAGCTGGGAAGTGGGGCACATCAAGAGTGCTGCTCGTGGCGTGACTTTTGGGGAGCCCTGGTCAGTCCCCAGGTGGAGACGCTGAGCAGGTGGCAGGAAAAAAGAGTTTCCAACTCAGAAGCAGGTCCAAGGCTGGAGACGTGGGTTTGGGGGGTGTTGGCCCGGAGACGGCCCGCAGCTGCTGGACCTAATCATACAGCACATCAGCACGCGCTGGGCCTCGTCCAGCACGGACGAGTGAGAGAAGAGAAGGCCGGAGGGAGCGCAACACGGTCTCTGCAGAAGTTAGCTACAATTGTCACAGCAAGCAAGGCCTCTGGTCCAGTCCTCACGACCTCAAGTTCGCAGTGTGAGGAGTTCCTCAGGGTTTTTAAAGAATCCTAGTTGACTCCTTGCTTGGACCTCGCAGGAGCCCAGTCGGGCTGTTGGATGGCTGTTCCCATTATGCAGAAGAGAACAGGGAGGCTCGGAAAGGGCACGGGACGGGCCGGAGCTTGCGGAGGGGCCGGTGCCGAAGCCACGGTCCTGCTTCTGCTGTGACTCCAAGCGCAGGACTCTGGATTCGGCTGCTCTTGGACCAGCACACATGAACCCCGTCGTGGTGTTTTAAAAAGGACGCACTTTTCGTTTCGCCTTCTGAAATTTTGACTTGCGATAGCAAACGTGTATTACTTTTACAATTAAAAAAGGGGGGAGCATCAGAAGAAACTGTGGACATAGAGTTAACAAGAAATACATCAAACCCCATCGCATAAATAGAACTCTTGGTGTAATCCCAGAAGAGGCCCGCTCTCCAGGGCAAACGTGGGCGAGGCCTCTGGCCCCGGGGTGCTAATCCTGAGCTGACATGCAGAGCGGTTTGGGCGCTTCAGCCAGGATGTCAGCCTACTCTGTGCGTTAGGATTCAGGGCATCGGCAGCGAGACTTCAGCAAGCATCGGAATCGCTTGGTAAGATTTCTGGGCTCCACGGGCTGGAAGGACAACAAGGTGCGCAGCTCCCCCCCTGCCCACCCCGCCACCCCGGAACGTCCGCGTCTTCCCAGACCCTGCGGGCAGTGTGGATGCATCTGAAGGGTGCGAGGCCCACAGATGGGGGTTCAGATGCTGGTCCGCCGCCAGCAGCTGTGCGCCCCAGGAAGGCAAGCTGCCCGTTCCCCGTGTTCTGGTCGCCGCATCTGTGAAACGGATATAGAAACAGAGCCTGCTCTGTGGGGCTGAGGGCAGGGTCGAATGAAAGAGCGCTCCTCAGCGGCTAAGGCACGGACAGCCGTCTGCAGATGTTTGCCAGCCTTCGCGTCACTGAGACACGTGTGCGCGTGTGCGAGTGCAAGCGTGTGCGTGCGTGCAAGTGCCAGGATGCAGAGGCGAGCACGTGGAGGTGAACCTCGTTTTCGTGCTAAGGGAAGTTTAAACGCAGATCGAAGGCGTATGTGTGCAGTGTCGTTGGGGGGTGCTTCCTCTTCTGCGGGCCCTTCCCTCAGGAGCACTGTGCTCGGAGTCTTTGATCCCATTTGGCCGATGAGCGAGCGAAAGCTGAGACATGACCGAGATCCCCTGGTAAGACCTCGGCTGCGCGCGGCAAGACACCAGCTGCCCCAGCTCTCCCTCCGTCTTCTTCCCTCTTTTCTGCTGGCGCACTGCGAGCTGGCTTGTGGGGTGTTAGGCAGCTGTGGGAAGTCTGTCCTTTTTCTGGAGGAGGTCCTGGAGGGCACGGATGCGATAGTTTCCACCTTGAGATGCAAACCACTCTGTGTCCATAACGGTCTGGGCAGAATCTCATCCATACTTTGGAATGAATTCACCTTCTGATAGTTAAGTAAGACAGGTCATCTGATAGTAGGACAAGGAGGGAACTGGATTCAGGCACGGGTAACAGGGCCCAGGGGTGGGGGGCTTAGGCTTGCTGTAGGAGGGAGGCAGTGGAGTCTGGGAAGGGTGAGGCTTATCTCCAGAGGCTGGGGTACTGCATCAGTCCCAGCCCTTCTGCCAGATTGAGACAGCCCTAGGAGCTGGCGCCTGGGCCGCAGCCCCAACTGCGCTGAGCCCAGGGAATGGCGAGAGTCTGCATGTGAAGATAGCACTGACCCAGACCTCCACCCCTGCCCTTGAGAAGTTCCTCCTCTGCTGCCCTCCAGACTCAGCCCTGCAATGTGCAACAGTCCCCCACACCCACCGACAAAGAAAGCTCTGTCTCCGAATGCCTCCCTGTGACCGTGGGCTGGCTGCCTTGGCAGCGGCTGGACCTCCGCAGCCCCGCGTGAAATTCCAAGGGCTTCCCACGGGATGCACCTACACCCTCATTAAAGCCCCCAAGAAGCCCCGAAACAGTTGCCGGGGGCGACCGGAGTACATTCCACTCTTAGAACAGAGGGCTGCCTAGACGTCCTGGCCTGGCGCAGGCCAGCAGCTCACAGAGGCTGTGCTGAGGACACGTGGCGGGGGGAGGCTCTTTAGGGGGCAGATGGGCTGAATGCCACCCTTAGACTGAGCCCTGCAGGGGACACGTGGGGAGAAAGCACCCCGGTCACAAGGCAATCATCCCGCTAGCAGACACAGATGTGCCTTGTCCCTTCATGCCGTGGCAGTCCACACGCACTGTGCATGTTACGTCCTGGGTTTGCAAGCTTGCATCACCTGCTGGGCTTGGCCAAAGCACAGTGCCAGTCTCCGATTCAGGGGGACTCAGGCGCTGCCTGAGAATCTGCATTTCTAGCTGCTGGTGCTGATGCCACTGGCTTGGGGAGCAGAACTTGAGAGGCACTGAGTTGCAGTAGTTCCTGCTTCTGAGAGCCAGTTTTTGTGTCAGGGACAGAGGCGATGTAGCATCATAGAAGGAGTGTGGGCTTTGGTGTTGGGCGGATCAGGGTTCAGGATCCTGGCCGGGTGACCTCGGGGAAGTTGCTGGACTTTGCGGAGCCAGCGATGGGCTGTGACCCAAGGTCACCAGGCCTTGGTGCTCCACGAATTTTTGTGCAGTGATATTTTTCACCTGTAAGATGGGTATGATGAGATTTGCTAGATCGGTGGCAAGACTGTGTGAGCTGACGGTTCCGTAAAGCTCCTAGCCGTGTGGCAGGTGCGGTGCACGCCCGGAGTTGTGTTTGATACCCACCCACCCTCCCAGCCTCCCCAGGTTGTCCAAGGAAGGCAAGGCCAGGAATAAGGAGCCTTGCTGGGTTTCTGGGGTCCTGGGTTGGGCTGGCCTCCCGGGTGTTCTCTCCAGCCCAGCAGATGGTGGACTCTTCCAGGGCTGAGCTGCCTTCTGCTGGCAGCCGCCCCATCGGACCAAGGCTTTTCACGTGGAGCAATCAGATGGCTCAGGTCGGGAGTCTCTGAGCAAACTCATGCCAGGTTGGACACGTTTGCCCGAGTCACCTGTCCAGAGCAGGTGGTGAAGGCAGCGTCTGACTCAGAGCAGCCCAGCCATCGGGGCCTGGGATCGGACCCAGAGACCAGCCTCTGTGTGAGGGAGGAAGTCCACTTCTCAGGCTCTGCCGGCTCTGACCCAGGCCGGAGCTCCAGGCTGTCCTGGATCGATGGTGTCTCGACCTCCACTGGGCGGTTAGAGAGCAAATCAGGAGAGGAGGCTGCTCTGGGGACTTTGTGCGGGGAGGTAGGTGGGCCCAGGTGAGTGAGCATTCTGCTCTGACCGGGAGGCTGGGCTCTCTGACCCGCCTGGGGNCCAGGCTGTCCTGGATCGATGGTGTCTCGACCTCCACTGGGCGGTTAGAGAGCAAATCAGGAGAGGAGGCTGCTCTGGGGACTTTGTGCGGGGAGGTAGGTGGGCCCAGGTGAGTGAGCATTCTGCTCTGACGGGGAGGCTGGGCTCTCTGACCCGCCTGGGGGAGGGTCTTGGTTGGGAGGGACTTAATGTCCTATCTGGAAGCTGTGTTGGGGCGGGAGCAGGAACAGAAGCCAGAACGCTTGGCTGGGAGTCGTTTGCCACCATGGTGCTCCGTGACAGGAGGAGGAAGCAGCTCCAGGGGCGGGGGGATAGGGGTTTCTGTGTCCCCTACCCTTGCTCTGCATCCCCGGGAGCCTCTGGTTCTGGAACATCGGGCTGAGGGACCTCCGCCTCGGTGCAGAGGCTGCAGCAGGAAGCAGAAGGGAGAGGGATGGACAGACGCCGAGGCACCTGGAGGAGGGTTTCCAGTTGCTGCCAGGCTCCTCCTCTCCGAGGTGCACGGGGAGCTTGGGCGTCTCTGACCTTGATCACAGGAAGGGCGGTCTCTCTGCCTGTCAGTCACTCCACTGTCGTAGTTGGGGTCCCGCCAGCACTCCCCGGGCAGGCGGGTGTAGCATCCCAGCAGGTCTCCTTCTCTCCGTGGACACAGGGAAGCATCCGCCCCTCCTTCTCTTGACAAAGGAGACCCCTTCGTTTCAGGCTGAGCCCCCCAAGGGCAGCACCTGTGTCCCAGGAGCCCAGCCTGGAGGCAGCACGGGGAGCCTCTGTCTGGCAGTCCTGTCCTTTTCCCAGACCCCTGGGCAGGAGAGGAGCGTTCCACCCTTGCCCTCTCCTCGGCTCTCCCTTGGTGCCCTGCTGTTAAGGGCTGCTCAGCGTTTACGGTCCCAGCGGAGGGCCCCTCCTCTCCTCCAGACCGGATGAGGACAGGAGCTATCAGGGTGGGCCAGACGCCTCCTCGAAGCCCCTGCTGTTGATTTCTTCAGCCCCCAGGGATGCTCATCCGTCATACCCAAGCCCCCAGCCAGTCCCTGTGCGTCTTCCTGTCCCAGGCCCTGCTCTAGAATCTTTGCGTGTGGGCATCTTGCTTGAGACTCTCAGCATCGCTGGCTTAGGTTGTGTGTCCCCAGAATGGAGACTTGCCCAGGATCGCTCGGCTAGAAAGGGGCANTTCCATACAAATTTAAGGACTATTTGTTCCAGTTCTTTGAAAAATGTCCTCGGTATTTTGATCGGGATAGCATTGAAAGTGTAGATTGCTCTGGGTAGTATGGACATTTTAACTATGTTAATTCTTCCAATCCATGAGCATGGAATATTTTTCCATCTTTTTATGTCTTCCTCAATATCTTTCAAAAGTGATCTATAGTTTCTAGGATATAGGTCCTTTACGTCTCTGGTTAAGTTAATTCCAAGGTAACGTATGGTTTTTGGTGTTATTGTAAATGGGATGGATTCCCTAATTTCTCTTTCTTCAGTCTCGTTATTCGTGTATAGAAATGCAACTGATTTCTGGGCATTGATTTTGTATCCTGCCACCTTACTGAATTGTTCTATAACTTCTAATAGTTTGGGAGTGGATTCCTTTGGGTTTTCCATATAGAGTATCATGTCATCTGCAAAGAGAGACAGTTTGACTTCTTCTTTGCCGATTTGGATACCTTTGATCCCTTTTTGTCTTCTGATTGCTGTTGCAAGGACTTCTAGTACTATGTTGAATAATAGTGGCGAGAGTGGGCATCCTTGTCGTGTTCCTGATCTTAAGGGAAAGGCTTCCAGCTTTTCCCCATTGAGAATAATGCTTGCAGTAGGCTTTTCATAGATGGCTTTTATGAGATTGAGAAATGTACCCTCTATTCCTACACTCTGAAGGGTTTTAATCAGGAAAGGATGCTGTATTTTGTCAAATGCTTTTTCTGCATCAATTGAGAGGATCATATGGTTCTTGAGTCTTTTCTTGTTGATATGATGTATCACATTGATTGATTTGCGAGTGTTGAACCATGCTTGCATCCCAGGTATGAATCCCACTTGGTCATGATGGATAATCCTTTTAATGTACTGTTGGATTCTATTAGCAAGGATCTTGTTGAGGATTTTGGCATCCATATTCATTAGAGAAATCGGTCTGTAATTCTCCTTTTTGAGGGGGTCTTTGCCTGGTTTGGGGATCAAGGTAATATTAGCCTCATAGAATGAGTTTGGTAGCTTTCCTTCTGTTTCTATTTTTTGAAATAGCTTTAGGAGAATAGGTATTATTTCTTCTTTGAATGTTTGGTAGAATTCCCCAGGAAAACCGTCTGGGCCTGGAGTTTTATTATTTGGAAGGTTGTTTATCACTGACTCAATTTCTTCATAGTTAATTGGCCTATTTAAGAAATCTATTTCTTCCTGTTTCAGTCTTGGTAGTTTATAGGTTTCCAGGAAGGCCTCCATCTCTTCCAGATTGTTTAGTTTTTTGGCATATAGCTGTTGATAAAAGTTTCTAATAATCCTCCTGCAAGGGCTGCCTTTGTACTGCCTGCAGCTGAGCAGGCTGGCCCAGGAACCGGTGGAGTGCGCGCACCCCTCACCGGGGAGATGAGCACCAAGCAGCCGAGGCGGGTTGCAGGCATCACAGGGTGGATGTGCCCTCAACTGGCCGACTTGCTAAGATGGTCTGAGGCGGAAACGGAGAGGGTCTGAAGACAGGCCCCCTGGCTCCTGCCCCAGCCCTTCGGTCCTTCCTGTCCCGATGGCGCTGGGGCCACTGCGGGTGGAACGGGGTGGGGGAAGGGCAGTGCTGGTATTTGCCCCACCGCCACCGCGCGTCCGGGTGGTGAGAGCATTCTTACCGAGGTCTTACAAGAATGCCTTTCACAAGGAGGAAACCTGCAGCTCCGAAAGGGGAGTGGCTCCTCCCAGGTGACACGGGGTGAGCAGCAGCCTGGGGATGAGAACCAGCAGCCTGGACTCCTGGACCAGTGCTCTTTCAGTGCATGCTCTGGCTCCCGAGGCTGCAGCATGCCTGCGAGTAGCTGGTCCTGCAGCTGGGCCGTTCCTCTGTCTCTGTCTGTATTCTCTCTGCGTTTGTGCGTCTGAGCACAGAGATCCCTCTCTCCCTCTGTCTCCCTGCCTGTTCCTCCTCTTTCCCGCCCCTCCTCTCCTCTCATGGCTGTTCAGCCCACACTTTGTTTGGGGGACTGTAAGGGCTACAGAGAGGCATGGGACGCCGTCCCTAGCACGGAGGAGCTCACGGTTAATTGATAGGACATGCGTGAGCCAGTCAGCGTGGAGCGCTTCAGGAGCGCAGGAGGGCAGCTCCTGTTTCAGTGAGTTGGGAGGGCTGTCAAGGAGGACTTCCTGGAGGAGGTGGCTCTGACCCAAACCTGGAAAACTCTCCCAGAGTTGGCCAGGAGGCAGGGGTCTGGGCATCAAACAGGACAGCGTGGGGTGTGTGTGCCAAGGTGCAGAGGTGGGAGGAAAGCAGGGCCATCTGGGGGAACATCAGGCGCGGGGGAGACCAGCCCGTGATCTTGGGCAGGGATTTTAAATTTTTGCTTATTGAGTCAGTCATGTCATGACAATAACAAATTAAGAAAAGAAAGTAGGGATTTCTTCATCTTTACAAATGTTGCTTTCTGATGCAAGGCAGGAAGCCACGCTCTTCAGATAATTGTGTGGGCTGGAAGAGGAGCGTGGGGTCCAGCCGCCTTGCTCCAAGGGGGGGGAGGGGCGGACAGGCACTCTGACTGGGGGGCCTCTGGCATCCTGTCAGAGACCCAGAAGGCAGGGACTCGACACCCCAACGCGAACATGCGGACACATGGGTCCTGCCAAAGCCCCACTGAGCGGAAAGAGTTGCTCCCTCCCCCCCCACCCCACGTGTTGTTCATTAATACCTGGCCTTTTCTGGGGGCCAGGTGGAGGGGAGGTGTGCTGTGCCAACAGTCTTAATCTTGGCCTTGAAAAGGCACCTGCCAGCCAGGACCACTCCCTCCTGCTGTGGCGTTTAACCCTTTCCAAGCCCACCCCGTGCTGGGCTGACTGGTTTGCCTCGAGATTTCCAGATTGCTCTGCTCAGTTTGTGTTCATGGACAAAGGCTGCCTGGACTCTGTTGTCAGATAACCCTGGGTTCAAATCCTGGCTCTGAGCTTTGGGAAAGTCGCTTTACCACTGCCCTTCCTCTCTCTCCCCGGCCCGGCAGGGAAATAGGGATAAGCAAGGGCACCCTCCCCACGGGTTCACCGTGGAGCTAGACGCTGTGTTTACAGTGCTTGGCCTGGCGTCTGGCCACAGCGGGTGTGCGCGCAGAGGGCATCCATCAGTCAAGGCCGTATCTCTATGCACGTTCCTTTCATTCCATGGATGAAACCACATGACTCTGTGTGTCCAATCCTCTGGGTTATCAGAGCTCTTAGAAATAAACTCTCTTCCCACTATTTCTTAATCTGTGCCCTCCAAGGAACTAGGACAGAGAGTGTGGCCACATTTCTTTAGTTCTGTTTAAATCTGTGCCTAATCAGATTCATTTGATTAAGGAAATATCTGTAAGAGCTCTTTGGAGGCTCTAAAATGCAAACAAACGTACAAGCTCATTACATGGCGTTAGTCACGTATTTATTCGTTCAGCTGCGGGTTGATTCTTTCAGTCCATGTTTATTGCGTCCTTACGGGCCCGGCATGTCCTCGAGCTGGGGACCCTGCAGTGAACAAGGCTGACGATTTCTGCGGGGGGTGTTACTCTCTGGGCGGGATGGACAGCTGATGCACAAAGTACCGAAACAGGCTAACAGCACCTTCAGACGGTGACGGGTTCTACGAAGAAGGAAAAAGGAGGCGTACCAGGGAGTGCCTGGGGGCTCCTGTAGATGGAGTGGACAGGAAAGGCCACATTTAGGATATCAAGGCAGGAAGGAGCCTGCTGTATGAAGATCTGGAAGCAGAGCCTTCTCAGAAGGGAGCCGTTTGGACCAACGCATTAGGGTGACGTGGGCTTGGCGTGCTCAGAACAGGGGCGAGGTCATGTAACTCTTGTGAGACATGGTCAGCCATTGGAATGCGATTGGGAAAAAGCAATGCAAAGTCTTGGATGAATACGTGGGGCCCAGGGCATCTTTAGGGCTATGGTACACTTTTCCCGATGGTGCTGTGACATTACCCACCTGCCAAATCTCTGGAACCATACGGTACAGAGAGTGAGCCCAGTGTAAGCTATGGGCTTTCGGCCAAACCAGGGTCTCAGTACTGACTCCTCCATGGTGACAGCGTGCCACAGTAGCACACGGTATCAGCAGGAGGGGAAGCTTTCCGTGGAGTGTGTGGACCTCTCTGCACGTGTGTGCCCTTCTTCTGTTAACTGAAAACTGCTCAAAGAGGAAAGCTTTAATTTTTTTTTAATTTGAAAAGTAATGTAAAGTCCTTTGCAGGTTTTCTGCAGGTGAGTGTCACGATCTATGTCATGTTTTTAGAAACCAGGACTGGTCATGGTATAGACATGAACGTGGAGGGCCAAGCTGGAGCACGGAGCCTGGCTGACAGGTGGGCAGCAGGGCAGTGGAGTCAGGCCCCCCAGCAGCGGAGATGAGGGGAAGGGGATGCATTAGGGGTGTCTCCTGCGGGGAGAACCAACAGGAATGGCCAATAAATCTCGTAGATCGTGGACGTCAGAGAGGGAGGAATGAGGATTAATCCGAGCCAGTGCTGGCTCTCAGAGGGCTCATTCCTGACAGCTTTAGTCCTCCCGCAATGCTGTCAGAGAGGTGCAAGGACGGGGACCATCCTACAGAGGAGGCGGCCGGTCCCCAGGGAGGTGCCTTCTCCCCTGCCTGTGATTCTGCCTCTGGCCGGGGCAGGAATCCCGGCTTCAGGGCCCCCGTTCTCCACTCCTGGCCCCGGATTCTTGGACTTTGGCAAATGAATGCATGATGGTGACAAGTCCCCAAACGTGGAGCCCGGGAGGAAGAGCTGGGAAGTGGGGCACATCAAGAGTGCTGCTCGTGGCGTGACTTTTGGGGAGCCCTGGTCAGTCCCCAGGTGGAGACGCTGAGCAGGTGGCAGGAAAAAAGAGTTTCCAACTCAGAAGCAGGTCCAAGGCTGGAGACGTGGGTTTGGGGGGTGTTGGCCCGGAGACGGCCCGCAGCTGCTGGACCTAATCATACAGCACATCAGCACGCGCTGGGCCTCGTCCAGCACGGACGAGTGAGAGAAGAGAAGGCCGGAGGGAGCGCAACACGGTCTCTGCAGAAGTTAGCTACAATTGTCACAGCAAGCAAGGCCTCTGGTCCAGTCCTCACGACCTCAAGTTCGCAGTGTGAGGAGTTCCTCAGGGTTTTTAAAGAATCCTAGTTGACTCCTTGCTTGGACCTCGCAGGAGCCCAGTCGGGCTGTTGGATGGCTGTTCCCATTATGCAGAAGAGAACAGGGAGGCTCGGAAAGGGCACGGGACGGGCCGGAGCTTGCGGAGGGGCCGGTGCCGAAGCCACGGTCCTGCTTCTGCTGTGACTCCAAGCGCAGGACTCTGGATTCGGCTGCTCTTGGACCAGCACACATGAACCCCGTCGTGGTGTTTTAAAAAGGACGCACTTTTCGTTTCGCCTTCTGAAATTTTGACTTGCGATAGCAAACGTGTATTACTTTTACAATTAAAAAAGGGGGGAGCATCAGAAGAAACTGTGGACATAGAGTTAACAAGAAATACATCAAACCCCATCGCATAAATAGAACTCTTGGTGTAATCCCAGAAGAGGCCCGCTCTCCAGGGCAAACGTGGGCGAGGCCTCTGGCCCCGGGGTGCTAATCCTGAGCTGACATGCAGAGCGGTTTGGGCGCTTCAGCCAGGATGTCAGCCTACTCTGTGCGTTAGGATTCAGGGCATCGGCAGCGAGACTTCAGCAAGCATCGGAATCGCTTGGTAAGATTTCTGGGCTCCACGGGCTGGAAGGACAACAAGGTGCGCAGCTCCCCCCCTGCCCACCCCGCCACCCCGGAACGTCCGCGTCTTCCCAGACCCTGCGGGCAGTGTGGATGCATCTGAAGGGTGCGAGGCCCACAGATGGGGGTTCAGATGCTGGTCCGCCGCCAGCAGCTGTGCGCCCCAGGAAGGCAAGCTGCCCGTTCCCCGTGTTCTGGTCGCCGCATCTGTGAAACGGATATAGAAACAGAGCCTGCTCTGTGGGGCTGAGGGCAGGGTCGAATGAAAGAGCGCTCCTCAGCGGCTAAGGCACGGACAGCCGTCTGCAGATGTTTGCCAGCCTTCGCGTCACTGAGACACGTGTGCGCGTGTGCGAGTGCAAGCGTGTGCGTGCGTGCAAGTGCCAGGATGCAGAGGCGAGCACGTGGAGGTGAACCTCGTTTTCGTGCTAAGGGAAGTTTAAACGCAGATCGAAGGCGTATGTGTGCAGTGTCGTTGGGGGGTGCTTCCTCTTCTGCGGGCCCTTCCCTCAGGAGCACTGTGCTCCGAGTCTTTGATCCCATTTGGCCGATGAGCGAGCGAAAGCTGAGACATGACCGAGATCCCCTGGTAAGACCTCGGCTGCGCGCGGCAAGACACCAGCTGCCCCAGCTCTCCCTCCGTCTTCTTCCCTCTTTTCTGCTGGCGCACTGCGAGCTGGCTTGTGGGGTGTTAGGCAGCTGTGGGAAGTCTGTCCTTTTTCTGGAGGAGGTCCTGGAGGGCACGGATGCGATAGTTTCCACCTTGAGATGCAAACCACTCTGTGTCCATAACGGTCTGGGCAGAATCTCATCCATACTTTGGAATGAATTCACCTTCTGATAGTTAAGTAAGACAGGTCATCTGATAGTAGGACAAGGAGGGAACTGGATTCAGGCACGGGTAACAGGGCCCAGGGGTGGGGAGCTTAGGCTTGCTGTAGGAGGGAGGCAGTGGAGGCTGGGAAGGGTGAGGCTTATCTCCAGAGGCTGGGGTACTGCATCAGTCCCAGCCCTTCTGCCAGAGTGAGACAGCCCTAGGAGCTGGTGCCTGGGCCGCAGTCCCAACTGCACTGAGCCCAGGGAATGGCGAGAGTCTGCATGTGAAGATAGCACTGACCGAGACCTCCACCCCTGCCCTTGAGAAGTTCCTCCTCTGCTGCCCTCCAGACTCAGCCCTGCAATATGCAACAGTCCCCCACACCCACCGACAAAGACAGCTCTGTCTCCGAATGCCTCCCTGTGACCGTGGGCTGGCTGCCTTGGCAGCGGCTGGACCTCCGCAGCCCCGCGTGAAATTCCAAGGGCTTCCCACGGGATGCACCTACACCCTCATTAAAGCCCCCAAGAAGCCCCGAAACAGTTGCCGGGGGCGACCGGAGTACATTCCACTCTTAGAACAGAGGGCTGCCTAGACGTCCTGGCCTGGCGCAGGCCAGCAGCTCACAGAGGCTGTGCTGAGGACACGTGGCGGGGGGAGGCTCTTTAGGGGGCAGATGGGCTGAATGCCACCCTTAGACTGAGCCCTGCAGGGGACACGTGGGGAGAAAGCACCCCGGTCACAAGGCAATCATCCCGCTAGCAGACACAGATGTGCCTTGTCCCTTCGTGCTGTGGCAGTCCACACGCACTGTGCATGTTACGTCCTGGGTTTGCAAGCTTGCATCACCTGCTGGGCTTGGCCAAAGCACAGTGCCAGTCTCCGATTCAGGGGGACTCAGGCGCTGCCTGAGAATCTGCATTTCTAGCTGCTGGTGCTGATGCCACTGGCTTGGGGAGCAGAACTTGAGAGGCACTGAGTTGCAGTAGTTCCTGCTTCTGAGAGCCAGTTTTTGTGTCAGGGACAGAGGCGATGTAGCATCATAGAAGGAGTGTGGGCTTTGGTGTTGGGCGGATCAGGGTTCAGGATCCTGGCTGGGTGACCTCGGGGAAGTTGCTGGACTTTGCGGAGCCAGCGATGGGCTGTGACCCAAGGTCACCAGGCCTTGGTGCTCCACGAATTTTTGTGCAGTGATATTTTTCACCTGTAAGATGGGTATGATGAGATTTGCTAGATCGGTGGCAAGACTGTGTGAGCTGACGGTTCCGTAAAGCTCCTAGCCGTGTGGCAGGTGCGGTGCACGCCCGGAGTTGTGTTTGATACCCACCCACCCTCCCAGCCTCCCCAGGTTGTCCAAGGAAGGCAAGGCCAGGAATAAGGAGCCTTGCTGGGTTTCTGGGGTCCTGGGTTGGGCTGGCCTCCCGGGTGTTCTCTCCAGCCCAGCAGATGGTGGACTCTGCTGGCAGCCGCCCCATCGGACCAAGGCTTTTCACGTGGAGCAATCAGATGGCTCAGGTCGGGAGTCTCTGAGCAAACTCATGCCAGGTTGGACACGTTTGCCCGAGTCACCTGTCCAGAGCAGGTGGTGAAGGCAGCGTCTGACTCAGAGCAGCCCAGCCATCAGGGCCTGGGATCGGACCCAGAGACCAGCCTCTGTGTGAGGGAGGAAGTCCACTTCTCAGGCTCTGCCGGCTCTGACCCAGGCCGGAGCTCCAGGCTGTCCTGGATCGATGGTGTCTCGACCTCCACTGGGCGGTTAGAGAGCAAATCAGGAGAGGAGGCTGCTCTGGGGACTTTGTGCGGGGAGGTAGGTGGGCCCAGGTGAGTGAGCATTCTGCTCTGACGGGGAGGCTGGGCTCTCTGACCCGCCTGGGGGAGGGTCTTGGTTGGGAGGGACTTAATGTCCTATCTGGAAGCTGTGTTGGGGCGGGAGCAGGAACAGAAGCCAGAACGCTTGGCTGGGAGTCGTTTGCCACCATGGTGCTCCGTGACAGGAGGAGGAAGCAGCTCCAGGGGCGGGGGGATAGGGGTTTCTGTGTCCCCTACCCTTGCTCTGCATCCCCGGGAGCCTCTGGTTCTGGAACATCGGGCTGAGGGACCTCCGCCTCGGTGCAGAGGCTGCAGCAGGAAGCAGAAGGGAGAGGGATGGACAGACGCCGAGGCACCTGGAGGAGGGTTTCCAGTTGCTGCCAGGCTCCTCCTCTCCGAGGTGCACGGGGAGCTTGGGCGTCTCTGACCTTGATCACAGGAAGGGCGGTCTCTCTGCCTGTCAGTCACTCCACTGTCGTAGTTGGGGTCCCGCCAGCACTCCCCGGGCAGGCGGGTGTAGCATCCCAGCAGGTCTCCTTCTCTCCGTGGACACAGGGAAGCATCCGCCCCTCCTTCTCTTGACAAAGGAGACCCCTTCGTTTCAGGCTGAGCCCCCCAAGGGCAGCACCTGTGTCCCAGGAGCCCAGCCTGGAGGCAGCACGGGGAGCCTCTGTCTGGCAGTCCTGTCCTTTTCCCAGACCCCTGGGCAGGAGAGGAGCGTTCCACCCTTGCCCTCTCCTCGGCTCTCCCTTGGTGCCCTGCTGTTAAGGGCTGCTCAGCGTTTACGGTCCCAGCGGAGGGCCCCTCCTCTCCTCCAGACCGGATGAGGACAGGAGCTATCAGGGTGGGCCAGACGCCTCCTCGAAGCCCCTGCTGTTGATTTCTTCAGCCCCCAGGGATGCTCATCCGTCATACCCAAGCCCCCAGCCAGTCCCTGTGCGTCTTCCTGTCCCAGGCCCTGCTCTAGAATCTTTGCGTGTGGGCATCTTGCTTGAGACTCTCAGCATCGCTGGCTTAGGTTGTGTGTCCCCAGAATNCTGTCTGGCAGTCCTGTCCTTTTCCCAGACCCCTGGGCAGGAGAGGAGCGTTCCACCCTTGCCCTCTCCTCGGCTCTCCCTTGGTGCCCTGCTGTTAAGGGCTGCTCAGCGTTTACGGTCCCAGCGGAGGGCCCCTCCTCTCCTCCAGACCGGATGAGGACAGGAGCTATCAGGGTGGGCCAGACGCCTCCTCGAAGCCCCTGCTGTTGATTTCTTCAGCCCCCAGGGATGCTCATCCGTCATACCCAAGCCCCCAGCCAGTCCCTGTGCGTCTTCCTGTCCCAGGCCCTGCTCTAGAATCTTTGCGTGTGGGCATCTTGCTTGAGACTCTCAGCATCGCTGGCTTAGGTTGTGTGTCCCCAGAATGGAGACTTGCCCAGGATCGCTCGGCTAGAAAGGGGCACTCCAGGACCTTAACCCTGGTCTGACTTCAAATCTACACTCTTGACTGCTCTGCTACGTGCCTAGCAAATGCCTGCATGTACTAAACACAGACGGTCGTATCTTTACTGGGTGAAATGTTGGGTTAAAATTACCTAGAGCAGGTGTTTTCTAGCTCTTTCTGTCCATGGGAACCTCTTCAGAACTGAAATCTTTCATGAAAACTCATATGTATACAGCCAAAAGCAGAATTATTCAGGCAGAAGGCAGGTTGGGAGTGTGCCTGCCCCCCACCCTTCTCTGGGGCCCAGCGGTGACCCCAGGATTTGGGGGTGAAGCAGGGAGGGTGCACCCGGGACTGAAATCCACTCACCAGCACGATGGGGTCTTTGTTCCTTAACAGCCCCTCCGTCTCATCAGCCTAAGTTGGCGATTCGGTCTCTTTGCTCCCCGTTCACACCCCCAGGGCCCCAGGGCCACCAAGAGATTTGCTCCGATACAAAGACAGAAGGGTCTTTTAAGGCTTTCTGCCTTGGTGCGTGCTCTTCTTGAGACTTGAAATGCATTCTCTTGAACCTTCTGCCTTCCTTTCTCCAGGTGGAAAACCCTTCTTCATCTTTCCAGCCCCAGCTCACGGGCTGATTCCTTGGTGAGGCCATTTAGCAAGTCACTGCAGACGGTGGCTCTCGATTCAAACCTGTGTTAGGACACTTCCCACTCTGGGACTAGTCTCCACCCCACACCTGTCTTCTCCAGCAGCCTGAGAAGCCCGTGCCTTCCTCCTGTGCCTGGCGCTGGGTGAGTCTCAGGACGCTACTTGTTGCCTAAACAAGCGAGTAACAACATCGACATCACCTTAACTGTAGCAGTCGTATTACAGTCGTATTACCTTGTATTTACACTGTCCACTTGGGCTGGCAACAAATTTTCACATGTAAGAGTTTTTTGATCCTAAGCCACAGATTAGTGCGGATAGCGACACACTCATATCCATGGATACAAAAAATATCTGGGGAGGCAAACTAAACAAACCGTTTAAGAGCTTGGAGTGTGGTTAAGAAGGCAGCTTGGAACAGGAATGCATTTCAAGTCTTTCTCTTGGATTTCAGCCGAAGTAAGGACCGATCTCTGTGGGTCCTACAAGCTAGGCAAGGTTGCCCAGTGTATGGCAGAAACGCCGACAGTCTCTGCAGGAGAGATTGCATAGCAGGCAAGGGGCTGAGCACAATGTGTAGAGGACAGGCCTCTGGGGGCACCCAGAGCCCAGGGGAGCCGCCGTGCTCGCCACTCTTGGAGATACCGGAGGGCAGGGTGTGCCCTGGGCGTGGGGCTCAGGGCTGGCCGTGCCTCTACACGGGGCCCAGGAGCTGGGACCACCCTCAGACGGGCCCTCCGTAGGTCTTGCTCGGAGGCCTGCCTGAACAGCTGTCCAGAAATGCTCTCTCGGCTCTTCCAGCAGCTGGGACATGGCTGCTCCCTGGTCAGCTGGAGGTGGCCACTACGGACACGTCCTCACTGCGGGGACAGCCGGCCCAGTGTGGGCTCCCTGTGGCCCCCAGCAGCCCTCCTCTGGCAGAGCAAAGCTGGAGCAAACGCGAGCCCCCTCCTTCCTCCATCTGCAATGAAAGAGTAGAGGAGGGAATTTCAGAATCTGTCCCAGCTCCTAAATCCAAGGCAAGACCAGCGATGCAGGGAAATCGCAGGATACACGAAGGNTGAAACTCTTGTTTTAGTTACATGTATTCATGTTTATAAACATTGATATACATATGCATCTTGTATGTGTTTATGTGGTACGTATTATGTGAGATGTACATTCTTACGGTAAGAGAGGATTTACAAAGTTTCAGAAAACAATGGATAGGGTTTGGAATGGAGTTGTGTAGGGAGAGCATTTTAAGCCCAAAATATTCCCAATCTTCTCTTCCAACAAGGTGGCCTTCTCCCCCCTTATCCGAGGCCGAGATCCCGGGCTAAGGGTGCCGTCAGTTTGTTTCTTTCTGTTCTTGCCTTTTCTTAAAGGCATCAGAGAGCTAGGGCAACGGAAAGGTCGGGGAGGGCGGGCAGGCCCCCAGCCTCACGAGCCTTCTCTCTCCTCCTTCTGTCTCCTCGTCCTCTGAGCACTCAGGGGCCAGCTCCTGCTGAGCTGCGGGGTCCAGGCCCTGCAGCAGGAGACCCCTTCGTGTCCTAGAGCCAAATCTAGGCTCCCTACTCCCCGTGCATTGAGCTGATTGGGAAATGCCGATAATACAAGTGCGTCTGTGTGCGCGCGTGCGTGTGTGCGCGCGTGCGTGTGTGCGTGTGTGTGCGCGCGTGCGTGTGGGTGTGTGCGCACATGTGTGTGGGTGTGTGCATGTGTGCGTGTGTGTGCGCGTGTGCATGTGGGTGTGTGTGTGCGCGTGGGTGTGCGTGCGTGTGGGTGTGTGCGTGCGTGTGGGTGTGGGTGTGTGCGTGCGTGTGGGTGCGTGTGGGTGTGTGCGTGTGTGTGCGCATGCGTGTGGGGGTGTGTGTGCGTGTGGGTGTGTGTGCGTGTGTGGGTGTGGGTGTGTGTGTGCGCGTGTGTGCGTGTGGGTGTGTGTACATGCGNGTGTGCGTGCATGTGGGTGTGCGTGTGTGCACGTGAGTGCGTGTGGGGGTGTGTGTGCGTGTGGGTGTGTGGGTGTGGGTGTGTGCGTGTGCGCGTGTGGGTGCGTGTGCGTGCGTGTGGCTGTGTGTGGGTGTGTGTGTACGTGCATGTGGGTGTGTGTGTGCGCGTGCGTGTGTGTGTGCGTGTGGGTGTGTGTGTGTGCGCGTGCGTGTGGGTGTGTCGAAAGAAATAGAAATAGTCTTGAAAGAGATGATGTGTCATTTACCAAAATGCAAACCCAAACCAGTCATCACCCCCCCACACACACACGTACACACACACACACACACACACACAGTGGCAGCAATTGGACCGCAAAGTCTGAAAAGTTCTTGCAGGCCAAAAACTCTGGTAATTTATAGCTGTAATATTGCTTTTCTTTGAATCTCCTCTCAGTCCGACTTCAAGATCGCTGATGTCAATTCAATACCCCGGCGGCTGGCTCCGCAGGAAGGGGTCTTAGTTGTTCGACCCCGGGAGTGTTTTGAGCCCTTTCCCAGGTCTCTTGGAAGTAGGGCTTACTCTGGGTTTGTGTGTTTTAAATTCTTTGCTGTTTTTTTTTTTCTTTCTTCCTTCTTAGGTTGTAATGAAGTGAGGTATACACATTGATTATGGATTTATTATATCACCACTTTGCATTTTCATTTTTACAAAGTTTTACTTTTCACAAAAATGTTATGGTTCGTATAATAGGGTGACCGTTGTNCTTTCCCAGGTCTCTTGGAAGTAGGGCTTACTCTGGGTTTGTGTGTTTTAAATTCTTTGCTGTTTTTTTTTTTCTTTCTTCCTTCTTAGGTTGTAATGAAGTGAGGTATACACATTGATTATGGATTTATTATATCACCACTTTGCATTTTCATTTTTACAAAGTTTTACTTTTCACAAAAATGTTATGGTTCGTATAATAGGGTGACCGTTGTACCCTACCCCCCAGCCTGTTCTTCAGAGATAATCCCTGATGACAGCTTGGTGAGGATTCTGAATTTTTCTATTTCCAAACACACATGTGTACACACACACACGTGCACACACACACGTGCACACACACATGTGCACACACACACACATTGCCCTGCAACACACTTTTTTTTCCACGTCTGTATAGCACAAAAAAAGTCTACCTAATTCTTCTCTATGCATGAAGAGTATTCCCTGTATCTTCACGGTCAAAATAAATACAAAATAGCATGGACAGCTCACCGGCGTGTCCGGGGGTGGGGTTAAGTGGACTAAATGTCCCCCGTTAGAGGTCGTCCAGGTGAAGTTACTGCGTAGCGTCTGTAAGATGTTTAGTTCGACTTTATACACTTTATCTGGCCAGGAAGCACCTTTCCATGTTAAATGCAGGCATCCTCACACATTCAGTAAATATTTATTGAGCGACTGATAGGAGACACTGGCTGAGCCAGGCTGGTGGTCCAGCTCTGAACACAGTGGACAAGCGCCTGCTGTGGGTCAGAATCTCAGAGAGCACAGACCCGCCCCAGCTAAGACAGCACTGGGGGTCTAGACAGGGGTGTGGATTCATTCTGAACAAGTGTTATCTAAGGATGGGGCATGAAGAGTGGTAGTAATCTAGCACAATCAAGGGAGGCCAAGGGCATGCGAGGCATGGGGAATGCCTGTGCAGGGCCCGTAGGCTCAGGGGGGCAGGGGGCACTCAGGAGACTTACAGGTTAGTGGTCCAGGGAGGGTTCCAGAAAGGAGCAGTGCAAGAAGGGCCCACTGGACTGATGACAGAAGAGCTGAAGCTGAACCACCAAGAAGACTTCCATCAAGTTAAACTTCAGTCATGTTCTTAACAGGATTCAGAGATGATACACATGAGAAAAACTACCTGGAAAGCGACGGTATACCATCTCCCCTGGGCGGTCACATGCTCTGANCTGGTAATTTATAGCTGTAATATTGCTTTTCTTTGAATCTCCTCTCAGTCCGACTTCAAGATCGCTGATGTCAATTCAATACCCCGGCGGCTGGCTCCGCAGGAAGGGGTCTTAGTTGTTCGACCCCGGGAGTGTTTTGAGCCCTTTCCCAGGTCTCTTGGAAGTAGGGCTTACTCTGGGTTTGTGTGTTTTAAATTCTTTGCTGTTTTTTTTTTCTTTCTTCCTTCTTAGGTTGTAATGAAGTGAGGTATACACATTGATTATGGATTTATTATATCACCACTTTGCATTTTCATTTTTACAAAGTTTTACTTTTCACAAAAATGTTATGGTTCGTATAATAGGGTGACCGTTGTACCCTACCCCCCAGCCTGTTCTTCAGAGATAATCCCTGATGACAGCTTGGTGAGGATTCTGAATTTTTCTATTTCCAAACACACATGTGTACACACACACACGTGCACACACACACGTGCACACACACATGTGCACACACACACACATTGCCCTGCAACACACTTTTTTTTCCACGTCTGTATAGCACAAAAAAAGTCTACCTAATTCTTCTCTATGCATGAAGAGTATTCCCTGTATCTTCACGGTCAAAATAAATACAAAATAGCATGGACAGCTCACCGGCGTGTCCGGGGGTGGGGTTAAGTGGACTAAATGTCCCCCGTTAGAGGTCGTCCAGGTGAAGTTACTGCGTAGCGTCTGTAAGATGTTTAGTTCGACTTTATACACTTTATCTGGCCAGGAAGCACCTTTCCATGTTAAATGCAGGCATCCTCACACATTCAGTAAATATTTATTGAGCGACTGATAGGAGCCACTGGCTGAGCCAGGCTGGTGGTCCAGCTCTGAACACAGTGGACAAGCGCCTGCTGTGGGTCAGAATCTCAGAGAGCACAGACCCGCCCCAGCTAAGACAGCACTGGGGGTCTAGACAGGGGTGTGGATTCATTCTGAACAAGTGTTATCTAAGGATGGGGCATGAAGAGTGGTAGTAATCTAGCACAATCAAGGGAGGCCAAGGGCATGCGAGGCATGGGGAATGCCTGTGCAGGGCCCGTAGGCTCAGGGGGGCAGGGGGCACTCAGGAGACTTACAGGTTAGTGGTCCAGGGAGGGTTCCAGAAAGGAGCAGTGCAAGAAGGGCCCACTGGACTGATGACGGAAGAGCTGAAGCTGAACCACCAAGAAGACTTCCATCAAGTTAAACTTCAGTCATGTTCTTAACAGGATTCAGAGATGATACACATGAGAAAAACTACCTGGAAAGCGACGGTATACCATCTCCCCTGGGCGGTCACGTGCTCTGAAGCATGGAGACTGGGAGGTTGGATTCCGGGGGGAAGTGAGGGAAGACCCATCAGATATGGCAACATGGTTGGAATGGACAAAGAGAGAAGATAGAGCCTTCGATATCGTGCTCAAAGATTCTTGATGGAACTGCCAGTGATCTAAAAATGCATGACCTCTCAGTCATTAAGGAGGACAAGAAAGAGTGAGTAACTGATTAACTGGCCTGGAAAGCAAGGACAGGAGGTAACAAGGAGCCACACAAAGAGAAAACATGGCGGAAGGAAGATGTCTCAATTCAGATGTAAGACATAAGGTTATACATTAAATACATGTGAGCTATATGAGAGATGATATAAGATATGAAGTCATATGGTTGACCCTTGAACAACATGGGATTGAACCACGTGGATTCACGTATATGTGGATTTTTTTCCTAATAAAGTACAGAACAGTAGTATAAATGGATTTTTTTCTTTCTTACGATTTTCTTTTTTTTTTTTTTAAAGATTTTATTTTATTTATTTGACAGAGATAGAGACAGCCAGCGAGAGAAGGAACACAANATATGTGGATTTTTTTCCTAATAAAGTACAGAACAGTAGTATAAATGGATTTTTTCTTTCTTACGATTTTCTTAACTACATTTTCTTTAACTTATGTGATTGTAAGAGTGCTATCTATAGTACATATAACATACAAAATATGTGCTAGTCAGCTGTTTATGTTGTTGGTAAGTCTTCTGGTCAACGGTAGGCTGTTAGTAGTTAAGTTCTCGGGGAGTCAAGAGTCATACGGACCCCTAGCCCCCATGTTGTTCTAGGGTCATTTGTATATTTAAGNGGCACCCCCTTACGATTTTCTTAACTACATTTTCTTTAACTTATGTGATTGTAAGAGTGCTATCTATAGTACATATAACATACAAAATATGTGCTAGTCAGCTGTTTATGTTGTTGGTAAGTCTTCTGGTCAACGGTAGGCTGTTAGTAGTTAAGTTCTCGGGGAGTCAAGAGTCATACGGACCCCTAGCCCCCATGTTGTTCTAGGGTCATTTGTATATTTAAGAAAGGAAGACTCCCAGATTCAGCTTAAAAAAGAAATGAAAATAAAATTTAAAAAAGCACATTCTCCCTCCCAATCTAGTTACATCCCACTTTTAAGAGACATATTTAAAACAAAATCGCATCAAATGAAAAGTACAGGGATGGGCATCCATGGAGCAAATGCAGATTAAAAGAAAGTGGGGTGGCAGTGTTAATTCTGTCCACCTAAATAAATATTGCGATAAATCACGAAGTACCTCTTACAAAGTGATAAAAAGAAGAACACACAATGGAGACAGGAATATCAGGGCACTTCAAGCACCCAATAAAGTCACTGACATATACAAAACAAAAATGTTTGGAATATTAGAAACACGGTGTCAGATTTGAATGTTCACCAGTCTGAACCTTATCAGATTAATCAGAAGAGCTATCAGTCAGGAAATCGAGGTGTTGAATTACATGACTTACAAGATTGGATATATATTTATGTACATGTATTTTAATATCACATTTGTATATATACATCCTTGAAGTTCCAAACAGAATTCTAATTCTTTGGAAATGTGCACGCCACATTTAAAACACTTAGTCACATCACATACCGGCTCGCAAAGTAAACCTCAATAAATTCCACCAAGTAAAAAATGTCCAGGACACATCCTGTGGCCACGATGCAATTAAACTGGAATTTTCTAATAAAAAATTATAAGAACAGCAAAGCTACATCTTGGCGATTTGACCATAAGACATGAACGAGGACAACAGCAGTCCCTTGCAGAACCGAGTCTAAGCTGGAAATCAAAACTACAATTACAGACCAATTTACAAAACAACAATTGAATGTCATGCTTCAAAATTCATGGGGTTGTGGCCACAGAGACATTCAGAGGAGAATTTCTAGCTTTAAACAATGATGACGATGACGGCAGTACTGGTAATCACAAGCAGCCAATAACCTGTGTTAAGGGGTGGACATCCAGTATTTTAATTCACCCTCACAAAGTTCCCTGGGGTGGCTACTACAATCGTCTGCATTTCACAAATAATGAGACAGAGTCACGGAAAGGTCAAGCAGATGTTCAAGGTCAGACGCTGCGTAAATAATTGCACTGGGATTTGAACCCAGTGGACTGAATCGAGCTGGACTCTAAAGCCAGACCAGGTAACTACTGCAGGGGTGCTGTCCTCTGAAATAGAAAGAAAGGATTTGAGGAAACCAAACATTAAGCTCTGGAAGGTAGAAAAAGAAAATATAAGAAACAGAGGGAGGAAAAAAAGGAGTAAAACTCAAGCTGAGCAAACCGGAAAGAGTAGATGTTTGCGGAGAGGAGAGTGACCGACAGAGCTCGTGCACAGAGTTCCAGAGAAAACTTTGCAAATTAATGGGCAACTCCACGCTAATAAACTTGAAAATCATGTGTTCGAAACTGACAAAGGAAAAGATTTTTTAAAAATTGAGGAGTCCAATAACCAAGGAGAGTTTCAAAGAACCACCTTAAAAGTGGTGCTGGGACCAGAAGATTTTACAGAAAACGATTTCAAGCTTCTACTAGATGTATTTGAAAATATCCAACTTTTTCGGACGGTAGGAAGGGATGTTGGCTTCCCAAATCTTTTATAATGCCGGCACGACAAGGGGTGATGACGGGTTGTTTCTGTTTGCGGACACAGATACAAAAATCCCAAACAAAACACGGGCAAAGCGAGTCCAGGGGTTTAGTAAAAGAATTGCATGTTGTGAGCCAGTGGGACTTGAAAAAAACACCCAAATACAGGTAGCCCGGTCCTACAAAAGCCAGCCATAGGTTCCTTCCCACTGACAAACCAGAAAAGGAAAGATACATGAGCAGGCCAAGGAGCTGAGACAGCATTTAATAGACAACACCCATTCTCGGTGAAAATGCTTCCCGAGTTACAATTAGTAGAATATTTCCTTAACATAATCAAAAATAATTTTATCTTGATGTAGCAGTCAGTATCCTACTTACCATAAAATGCTGCAGGAATTTCCATCACTGTCTAGAAAAAAACGTGGAATGCCTCTATGTACCCTTGTTTACTAATGTTCTGGAAAGTTCAGTGATATTAAAAAATAAAATGAAATAAGTAGTATACACATTTTTAAACAAAGCAAATTTTTAAAAAAGACTTTATTTATTTAAGAGAGAGAGAGAAGGCACAAGTGGGGAGAGGGAGAAGCAGACTCCCTGAGGAGTAGGGAGCCCGATATGGGGCTCGATCCCAGGACCCTGAGATCATGACCTGAGCTGAAGGCAGACGCTTAACTGACTGAGCCACCCAGGCGCCCCTAAATGAAGCAAATTTTTAACATTCAGTTGGAATCAGTTGGAAACTCCAGAGAAGCTATTGAAGAACTAGGGTATGAGGAAATATGAGAGATCTACAAGGTTGCCAATTAGAGATAAATAGGCCAAACCCTTGACTTACTTACGGATAAACAATACCCAACTAGAAAATATATTTTACATGGTTCCACTCAAAATAGAAACAAAAGCCCTAGGGAATAAAGGTAATTAGAGATATTTAGAACCTAAATGACGAATATAAAATTTGCTTTAAGAGAAAATTTTTTAAAAATTAAGAAATGTTCCCAGATGGGGAGACTTTCTCCCTAAGTTCATCTGTAAATCCCAGGCAATCTTAATAAAAATTTCAACCAGATATTTAAGAGCCCAAGAAAATCATTGTAAAGTTAACCAGAACTACTTGTTGGCAAAAATTAACCATAAATTTCCGTTTTGTTCCTCAAAACAGGAAGCTTCATTTTTCTGGTTATAGGTGTGATATATGATGTGTAAAAAAAAAATCAGGCAAAGGAATTATGAGGTGTGAAGGAAAAGCTTTCTGTAAAGACCACCTCCCAGCACTTTATGCACCCTCCAAAAAAATTGCCAACTGGTTTGTGTTCATTAATATGAGTCCATTTTTGTAAACAAAACTAGTCTCTAGAACCATTTCACAGTGTTTCTCAGCGTTGCGATATATGGCGGCCCTCTTTCCATGCCCACAGACGGGCATTTACTGTATCCCTACTATTGGCTGCACAATGCTCCACGGTGTGACGGACCGTAGCAAATTTAACACAGTCTCTCACTGATGCACATTTAGATTGTTTCCACTATTTTGCTTTTTTTTTTTTTGAGTGGATTTTTTTTTTTTTTGGTCCATTGTCTGTGCCAGGCGTTCAGCTCCGCACCCCCTGGGAGTACTTCCCTCGGTTTTCTCGGTGGCTAGCATGGTCGTCTCCACTCCGTGGGCCGTCAGCTACGCCGTGAAGGGGCGGCACACCTCGCTTGGGGCTGCACAGGTCACCTCGGCGACCCGGTCTGCAGCCAGGACCTCTGTGCTCCTGCCTGTCCCTCTACCCAGTGACAAACCCCGTTGTGTGTGGCTTTGCGTGATGGCACTTCCGGCGCGTCTCCAGTGTGCGAAGCCCTGTTCCAGGCACTGGGACTTCATGAAGAGTGACCTCAGCCCATCCCTTCCGAACGGTGACGGGTAGATGTGCCTTTCTTGAATGTATCCAGATACTTCTTGAGATGAATTGTATCTCCAGCCTTTACCAATCGGGGGGGATACATATTGAGGGGGAAAGCCCTGTCCTGCTCTGTCCTTCGTCTCAGAGGCCTGGGTGTTGGGGAGGGCATCCTGATGACCCCACTCGTGCCTGCACATTGGTGGCTGAGATGACCTTCCAGGGTGCCAGAAGGTGAGGGGCGCCTCTCAGGGTCTTACACACCTTCTAGGCTCTTCCAGAGAAGCAGTTTCCAAAATGTCTTTCTGGTGGCTCGGACTTGTCATCTACTCTGAGGTGCAGCCCACTGGGGCTCCTTGTCACTGTGATGTCAGCCGCTACCTGGAGTCCTTCGTTCTGTGGTCATAGGTGGGGTGTTTTCCCTGGCGCATTAGTCAGGGTTCTCCAGATCCACAGAACCAACTGGTGGGTGGGTGGATGGATGGATGGATGAGAGAGAGAGAAAGAGTAATATAAAGAAAGAGATGTATTCTGAAGGGTTGGCTCACACAGTTATGGAGAAGTCCCACGATCTGCCACCTACGAGCTAGAGGCCCAGAGGAACCGGGGGGCGCACTCTACATCAAGCCCACAGCCTCTGAGAACCAGGGCGGCCAACGGTGTAAGCCCCAGTCTGAGGCCAAAGGCTCAAGAACCGGAAGTGCTGACACCCCCACCCCAGGGCGGGAGAGGATGGCGTCTGTCCCAGCTCGTGCGGAGCACATTCTCCCTTCCTCTGCCTGTTGTTCTGTGCAGGCCCTCAAGGATGATGGATTGGATGGTGCCCACCCTTTACTCAGTCTACCTTCAAATGCTCATCTCTTCTGGAAACACTCTCACAGACGCACCCAGAAATAATGTTTGACCAGTGATCCCTACTTGGGCTGACACATAAAATTAACCATCACACACTTCGCCTTAGCCTGGAGTAGGAAAGCTTAGTTGAAAGGGGCCTTTTGAGATGCTCACCCACCATTCATTCATTCCTTGCACATGATGCCCCTACTCGGCCGAGCCCTAGCAGAGCTCTGGGGACACAAAATTAGGGGACATCGTCTCTCTGCTCCAGGAGGTACCAGAGGAGGGAGAGAACGAGGATATAGAACCAGTGTCAACACGACCGCTCACGTACCAGCTGGGGAACAGCCCAGGGATGCTGTGCCTTTGTCCGGTCCTATGCCCCAGTACAGACACGCACACAACACGGGTCCTCCACGGTCCCAGCCACAGGTCCTCCCTTCATCCTACCTCCGAGTCCCTCTTCAGTTCAAGACGGAAAACACCCCCTGGGCCGACGTGACCCAACTTGAAAAATTGCCTTTGATATAAGACACTGTCGGGGAATTCAGAAATTTGAAACACATTTTATCAGCTAGTTTTCCTTTTCTGCATATGGTTATTTACCCTCTCAAAGTTCTCCGGTGAATTAAGTGTATTTTATCCAGATGGAAATACTGTGGT
Source organism: Ailuropoda melanoleuca (assembly GCF_002007445.2). NCBI lineage: Eukaryota > Metazoa > Chordata > Mammalia > Carnivora > Ursidae > Ailuropoda > Ailuropoda melanoleuca. The sequence continues at coordinate 2,158,128 of NC_048226.1, forward strand.
CTTTCCTCCAGTGAGTTAGTTTTGCCCAGCACAGCCACGGCCGGCCGAGTCATGCTTTTTCGGCAAGTGCTGAATGAAACAAATGGGAAGGGAGGGAGGGAGGAGGGAGGGCGAGCTTACTGACCCTGTTCCCCGGCACAGTCCACAAGTTGTTCTAACTCCTGTAAAGGGGAAACTAGCCATTTCTTTGCACTGGTTTATCGTGTTGGACTTCGCATTTTCTATATGGATGACAGTGCGGCCAAGGTGGGTCTAGAGGTCCACGGAGGACCGTGACGGGGCGTCAGTCCTCCTCTCTCTTTGGGGTGCAGTGGCCTCATGTGTGTGAGGGGACACCCCCCCCCAACCCAGCACTCTGTGGAAGGGGTAGAGGATAAGCTAGTCGTTGGGAGGAAAAGGCCTCCAGAGAGTGGGAGAGCCGTTTCCTGGGCAAGCAAATCCTTTCGGTTTTTCTGCCGGGAAGTGAAAGCAGCTGGTGCTGTTGGGGTAGGCATGCTGGAAACTTCTCTGCGCGTCCCCGGGAAGCCTCTGGGAGAGACCCCTGAGGTCATCTTGCAGGGGACTTACTAGGGGCAGAGGAAAACTGACAAGAACTTGGCAAACACTCGTGGAGCCTGGGGCAACATCCTGGCCCTGGCCAGGCCTTGAAGACCTTTGGAAGGCTGCTGCACCCAGGGAGAGGCACGGGCTTGCCCTCAAGCTCTGCTGACATTTGCTCCCATTACGAGCCATGGCTGGTTCCAATGTCCTGAACACAATTCCCAAAGCTAAGCAGAACCATGTGACCACAGCACTGTGTTTCCAATTATTCTCTCTCCCTTCTCTCCCTGTCTCTCCCTCTATGCCAGGCCTAGAGGGAAAGCAGTCTCCCACCGAAGTCCAATTCTGGCCACTCCTCTACAATGCTTTTGCAATTATTCCCTTCCGTTGTTACATTTTCCATAAAAACAAGGCACATTTTGAAACCCATCTTTGCTCGGGACCACAGGAGTAACCCTTTGCCCCCAGCACATCATCAGCCTCCCATCCCATGGCCCCTGCCACCCCACGTGGGAGCCAAGGCTGCAGAAAGTCTCGGTTCCCTCTGGAAAAGCTTATTTTAAAAACCTGACAGTACTCATCAGGCTCTCCTGCAAATGGTCCACTGGGATTAGCACCGTGTCCAGCGAGGAATTTGACCCGTCTGCTCTCCTAAATCCCACATGCAGCCAATTTTTCCACCACTGAGAGAAGCGCACAGCCTTGCACCTGGTCCCAACGTACCCAAATGTTTGTGTCCTGGAAAATGCCCATCGAGGGAGCTTGTCTTTGCTGGGACAGCTATGGTGGGCTGGGAGAGAATGTGAATGGGAAGGGGGATTGGGCTTGCATTCTACGAATCCATGCAGATGGCGACAGAGCTTGGTGGAAAAGAATGCAGAGGCTTTTATACGAAAGGCCGGCACTGGAAGGCAGAGTTTCAGCTTTGACTGTAGGTAACTGGCTCCTGTCCTAGGCTTGGGGTGGGATAAAAGTTTCAAAAAGCCTCTTGGTCCCTGGATGTTACTGTTTTCCATTCGTGGGCCAGTAGCATCAGAGGGAAGAACAACTATTCTAAGAGGACTTTTTTTTAGGCACAAAGAGAAGTCTATTAGCTTGCATATGTGAATACATAGTGTGGCATCAGGTATGGCTGGTTCTAGGTGCTCAGATTACATCATTCAAATTCATCCTTCTTACTCTTTCTGTCCTCCTTGCTGTCTCTCTTCCTGCTCCCCACCTGTCCCCCAACCTCTGTGAGTTCTGTACTTCCTGTGTTAGTTTCACTCCCAGCAGCTTTCCCTGCGCGCTGGCCCTCAGCAACTTCATACTTGTACCCTCCCGGTTTCGTACCAGTGCACGTCCAGAAGGATCTTCACACAAAACTTTATTACATTTCAATTTTCCAAATGGATGGTGGACCAGGGCTGGCTATGAGAAACATACACGCACACACCCCCCCTTCCTTCTCCATGAGGCCCAGGTGAGCTGTGGGGAGTCTGAATGAAGTTGAACAAAATGCTAAGAAATTTGGATATAAATATATAAATACTCATAGTGTGCTTTGCATTGAGAATTACTAGTTCTGGGAAGTTGAGTTGACAGAATCAAAACAACGCCTGTTTGAGGGATGATGGCAGGGAGGAGAGCATTTGCCATTTGGATTTGAAAGGTGGCATCCGGAGTAAAGGTGAGTAATGAGAAGGGAAAAAGAGAACACTAAAAAGCTTGAATTCTATGTATTTTTCAGCCGACAGATCCGAGCATTGCATGTCTGGTTTTAACAAATCCTCTCAAAACGAAGCAGGTTCTCGGAGAGCAGACGGTGCCCTCCGGACCCGGGTTCATGACTTTGGGGCACGTAAAATGCGGAAGTGATAAAATGAGAGTTTCAGTGGTTCCAGGGGAAGGAAGCAGACTGTGGGTTGTGGCTCGAAGGGGAGGTGAGCATGAGGAGAGAAAGTGCAGGGTGTAAAACCCTCGTTCAAGAAGATATGAAGGCATAATGTTGCATTGTCAACGCGGTGCTGAGGATAGCAGCACTGTGTGTGCACCTAAACACTGAAGATGGCAGATCTCGTGTTAAGTATTCTCACTGTAACAAAAGACAAAGGGAAAAAAGAAGAGATGAGATGGATAAGAGAGAGGCGGATAACAAGAGGAGGATGTGGGGTTGACACATAGTTGTTTTTTTCTAGAGAGAGAGCGTGTGCACATGACCAGGTTGGGGAAGGGAGGGGTGGAGGGAGAGAGAGAATCTTAAGCAGGCTCCACGCCCAGCACAGAGCCCAACACGGAGATCTATCTCAGGACCTTGAGACCATGACCTGAGCCAAAATTAAGAACTGGCTGAGCCACCCAGGCGCCCCTCGACACATAGTTTTTAAAAACCAGAAGCGATCTGAGCATGCTTCCACCCTGTTGCTGGAGACCCGGTGGGGAGGAGAGATGAGGTGACCCGCCTGTGAGAGGGATGTCATCAGTGTCAGCATGAAGCCATGGGAAAGAGCAGGCTCCGGAGTCTCGCTGCCTGGTTTAAGTCCTGCTGTCACCGAGCCCCAGCTGTGTGATCTCGACCAAGTGACTTAACCTCTCTGTGCTTTGGTGATCCTTTTTGTAAACTGAGGATATTGATGGAGCCTACCGTAGATTTTTGTGAGGCTGAAATAGTAAAAGCAATTAGAACAGTGCCTGGCATATCACAAGCTCTGAATAAATATTAGGTGTTATTATTCTGTTGTTGCTATGCGTCAACACTCGGGAGGAGTGGGAGCCAGAGGACAGATGGGGGGGGCGGGCGTTCCACCACCAAGGGCGTGGAGAGTATGTGTGGATGGCAAATGCGTGTGCTAATTCGATGGTAGAAAGCCGGGAGGATTGCTCTCTGAGAGCTTCTGCGTTTCATGAAGCAGGAGGAGACATTCTCTGTCTATGCTGGGGAGGGAGGGAAATTTAGTTTCTAAGAACGGAAAGTTTTGAAATAGTCGTTGAGAATGTACGATCAGGCTAAGTATGGAAGTGCCCTGCAATTGTCGGCCAGAGCCGGGGGTCCCGTGGGCTGGCCACAGGTGTCCCATGGCAGCGGTCCGCTCGGGGGTGGGGGTGTCCTCTGCAGGGCTCAGCACGCTGCAGCCAGGCATGGGGCTCAGCAAAGGGCTGCCTCCACCCATGGTGGACGGTTCTCCCTTGCTTAAGATGGAGGAACATGGAGTATAGGACTTTGAGATCCTGGGGAGAGGGCGGCTTGACGACATGGACCGATATCGGGTTAATTTGTACTAATGCGTCAAGAGCCATGCCTGACATACAGCAGGCTTTACAGTATTTTTTCGTTCATTCTTTTTAATTCACTGCTCTCGGTTGCTATAGATGGTTGGTGAATAAACTAATAATATTAAAGGGCTGATACAGTAAACAATGTGTTCAATGTGGGTGTTGAAAAACAGTCTTAACGAAGAAATTCTTTTTCTGGGGGCTCTGAAAGGGCTTCCAGTGCAGGAAATGTTGGAAGGTCTCTGCGTTTCCTTACTGCACCCTGGCTGTGCACACACAGTGGCCCCGCGGTTTGCTGTTCTAGTAACAGCTCTGCTTTTGGGCTTGGGCCCGCGTCAGGAGCCCTGCATGGACCCCTTTGCCACCTGCCTCACGGAAACTGAAGCCGAGGGAGGGGCCTCGTGGTGGCACCGAGCTGGGCAGGCTGGGCTCAGAGAGACGGGGTTGACCAGTGTGGGAAGCCGGCCCTCCCTCTGTCGGGCTGTGAGATGGGGATCCGTGGGGATGGCCAATGGAGCAGGGGACCCGGGCCAGGGTGTGACCCTGGGGCCAGGGAAGGGGGCACGGGTTTGCCAAGTGCCTGCTGTGTACAGGCTCTTCCATGTGCTACGGTCTCTTACACTCAATCGACTCTGGCCGGTCGGCACTGGGCGACAGTCCCAACCCGGTCATAGGCTCTGCATCTGGAAAGGAGGACGAGGCAACAGCTGTGCTCAGACCGGCTCCTGGATTCTGGGGTGTCCCTGGAGAAGCTATAGGACTCACCAGGGGTGGTGAAAGGGGACAGGCAGGTACCTCCTCGTCCCCCTTCCCCCCGAACCCACTCCATAGACTGGAGCCCCTGCAAACTTATTGGAAGCACAGATGTCACAAAGCTTGGACCTCTGTCATCTCTAAAGACCTCCCGTGACTCTGATTGCTGCTTTTCTGCCACGGCACTTTGTGGCTTTGGGTCTGTGTTTCCCGTCTCCGTGCCTCAGTTTCCCTGTCTGCAGAGTGAGGGTTTGGAAAAGAGAAGCTCTGGTTTCTCGGAGTGGAGGGGGTGGTAAACACTTGGGTTCCCCAAGCCCCATGTGGCAGCCCACGTGGGCAGGCCAGTGCCACCAAGGGACGATCTCCCCAGCTGCCCTGCCCGCGGGCTCCTGCCGCCGTGCTCCAGGCCTCCTGTCCTGCTCCACTCGTCGGTAGCGAGTCACACTGCCTCTTTCTGCTTCCTCTTTCCTCCAGGGACGCACGAAGTGGTGGCCAAGCCCAGTCTGGTCACCACCCACCACAGATCAGGAGCCACAGATCAGGAGAAGAAGAAGGGCGGCCTCACTTCCTCTCTGAGGATGGACCCACACAGCCGTTCTGGAAAGAGCAAGAAATCGACCAAACTCCGGTCCATCTCCCGGTCCCTGATGCTCTGTAATGCTAGGACCAGTGATGACGGCTCAAGCCCCGATGAGAAATACCCCGATCCCTTTGAGATTTCCCTGGGCCAGGGCAAGGAGGGGATTTTCCACTCGTCTATGCAGTTGGCAGACACGTCGGAGGCTGGGCCCAGCAGCATTCCTGATCTAGCGCTGGCCCCCGAGGCGGCTCAACCCCAAGCTGCTGGGAGTGATCGGGGCAAGAGCTGCGGGAGGCTGTTCTTCATGAAGGTATGCCCAGGACTTGCGGGGTTGGAAGAGTCTGTGGTTGGTTTTGGGTGCTCTGAATGACAGTCTTTGAACCCTTTAACTCTGAGGTCGGGAAGGCACAGAGTTCTAATTCTGAACAAAAGCAAGGAAGAAGTTGAGGCAGGGCTCACCAGAATGACGATAATGAGCATGGTAGTGAATCAGGCTCAGTTAACCTTCTCACTTGAGAGATTCAGTGAGATGCCGTGTGCATGGGAGGTAAACTGAGCCTGGGTCCCTGCTGAAGAATGAGAAGGGCCATGGTCAGTATACTGGCCAGTTCTCATCTCAGGCAGGCCCTCTCTGGCATACGCTCGCAGCTCAGGTCACTGACCTACAAGGCCTGGGTGAGGAGCAGACCTTATGTCACTCAGGGCAAGGACGAGAGGATCAGTGCGTTTGCTCCCTGAGTGCCGATCGTGAGTGTTTTCTGGGTGCCCCTGCCAATTTCCACACGGGTGTGACTGCTGGGGCTGACAAGAGGTGAGGGGGTGAGGGAAGTTAAGTAGTGATTGGAAACCTGCCAAAATTCAGAATGCCTTCTCGTCCATTAGGCCATATTTCAAGTGGTGTTATCACAACGAGATGGAAATTGCAAGGCACCAGGGGATAGAGCCTAATAGAAGTATTTTACTCTTGAATTATTCTCTGTTGAGTGCTGTGCCTTCAGCCTTCTATCCAACGTGGGATTTCTCAAGGGTCCAAGCAGCCCAGAATCTTGGAGCTCATGCAGCTTACCCCGCCAGGGGCCAGCCGGGAAGGGTTTCTCCCACACCCTACTGGCACATGATTGTCAACAGAAAGTGGAGAAGGCATTCCAGTACCAGTCGAGGGATCCAGGACCTTTGCACAACGTGGTTCCTTGCGGAGGAAAACCACTGCTTAACATGTATACAGTAAACACTATCATGGAACATTATATAGCAGGTTTGCAGGTCAGGCCCCAGAGAGGGGATAGGATCTCCATTTACAAGCAGATTCCCCAAGGGCCTCACCCAGCCCGGGATGCTCCATCACCCACAACCTGACTTCCATTGGTATGACCTGAGTTCACCCAATAGGACAGGAGGAGGGACCAGCATCCCAGTGGGGTTGGGGGAGCCTGGCCAGACTCCCGGTTTGCCGTGAATGATGTGACAAGTATACAATCCACCAGCTGAAAGTCAAATTTATTAATGAAAAGATCACATTGTCCAGGCTGCAGCTCAGATAAATGAGATTCAAAAATCATTTGGGGATTCCAACAGACTCCTAGACTGAGTTATTCCCTTGCCTCTATTTAATTGCACAAGTGCTTTCCTAGCACCTGCTTTATGCCAGGCCCTGTGGGGATCCCGTCCCTGCCCTCAAGGGTTTTGTGTAAAGCGAAGTAGAGAGTTACACTCCAAGGGGCTGTCGGAGGCTCACAGAGAGGGAGTGCGTCTCTGGCACTGGATATCAGCACATTCAGTGAGTGTTTGCAGAACACTGACCTGTGGGCCAAGCAGACCCAGTCCCTGTCCTCCCACAACTCTTCTTCTGGTGGGGGGACAGCTGTGAACACCTCATATGTGATATGACATCAAACAGTGAAGGGCTTTGAGGAGATCTTAGGCAGCCAAAGGGGATAGAGAGTGATGAGGGGAGAGTTCACTGTCCTTTTTGGGAAGGTGATCCCGAAGGCTTCTCTGTAGAAGGGATTTGAGCGGTGACCTGAAGGAGATGGCTGAGTGAGTCCTCTGAACATTTCAGATGGGGAAGAGCATTGCAGGCGGCAGGAACAGCATGTGCAAAGACATGAAGAAATGAGTGATTCCCGAGGCAAGGAGAGGAGTGTGCCTGGGGAATTGCAGACAGGGGAGGGAGGCAGAAGGCAAAGCCGGGTGGTAACCAGGGCATGCTCAGAATTTTGTTCTAAGGACGAGAGACTGAGGCAGCAGGCGAGTGGCACAGCCCAGGAGGGGTGCACTCTGGCTGCTGAGGGGGAGAGTGGAGCCTAGGAGACCAGTGAGGGCTTTGGCAGTAACCCCGGCCGGAGGTGATGTGGCTCTAAGACGGGTAGTCGAGCTGAGAATGGTCAGAGTACAGATTTATTTTCAAGGCAAACCCAGGGCATTCGTGGACCGGATTTGTCGTTGTGTGAAAAGATGGGAGGCAGCAAGCTTCACTGCAGCTTTCGACCTGAGCAAGCCCAGGGAAAGCAGACGCTGTGGGTGCTGAGGTGGGACACACCCCGGGCTGGGCACGTGATCTGGAAATGGTGGGATGTTTCCTGACGGACCCAGGTTTGGGCTCAGCGGGGGTAGGTGGCGGGGAATCCCAGGTGGAAGGAGCCTCATCCGCGAAGACACGGAGGTGGGGAGGCACTGAGGGCTTCTGCGTGGGCCACCGCGCTCGCCAGCGTGTGTCTGGAGCTCTGTAGGCAGCACCTGTCTGGTGGCAGGAGGCTGAATGCTGGGGGGGGGGGGGGGG
>NC_048226.1:2166106-2188944 GCF_002007445.2 Ailuropoda melanoleuca
AGGGAGCCGGATGAACGGCTTGGGGAGGAAACTGGCCAGGAGTCAAACACGCTTCACCTCTTTTGTCTCTGTGATGCACAGGGCACCATACTTTCATGGTTTAAACAATGTATCCACAGCTCTTATTGTCTCCCCAAAACCTTGGAAGGAAGGTAGTCACGGCAGCATGAGTATTCCTGGGGGGCAGGGTGCCATATGGCACAGGGTTTAGGGGTGTGGACTCATTAGTCTGACTGTTTGGGTTTAAGTCCAACTTGTCCATTTGGTAGCTGTACCATCGCAGAAATTCACGTTAGTTCGTGTGGATGGCAAATGCGTGTGCTAATTCGATGGTAGAAAGCCTCCATTTTCTCACCAATTAAAGGGTGAATGTGAACAGTATTGTTCAGCTCCTATGCGTTTTTTTAATCAGGATTAAGTGATAAGTATTTGCATAAGAAAATTGACCTGAACCAGTATAGTGCACATAGTAATTGCTTAATTAGCATTATCATTACTATTTCTGGTTCAGGAGGGGGACACTGACTGTCGCTGAGTGATTAATTAATGGACCCAGTAGCATTTCCTGAGCGCCTCCCACGTGCCAGGAGCGTGCAAGGGCGGTAGCTTCCGCGCTGCTCCTGGAGACGCGGACAGAACACATCTCTCCTGTTTCAGCGTGTGGGTGCCGACATGCCAGGGGAGTCCCGGGAACCCTGCGGGATATGCGGTTCTATCTGCGGAAGGGCACCCTGGGGGAGGTGCCTGTTGAAGGCCGGATATCCAGGTCAAGAAGTCCCGGTCACAGGGAGCGGTGTGAGCGGGTGGAGGGGCATGAACCGAGGCGAGGAGGCGAGGAAAGGGTAATGTGCATGGTTGAGTCACGCTGAGGGCAAGGATGGCCCTGGAAGGCAGGGAGGGCTGCTGGCCAGCTTGGAACACAACCCGAGCTCTTGTTTTTCCTTTTCAGGAGCACAGGTGACCTTGAACCATGCATGACAAAGTTATAAGCAAGTTTCAATGTCTGAACAGGTTCCCTTATCAAGAGTGCCAGGGCATAAGGGTCAAAGGTGACGGCTGGTCCCAATGCCCTTCCTGGGGGGGGCTACCTCAGTATTGAATAACACCCCCACCCTCCCCTTTTCACAGGGACACTCTTGTCCCTGCCCTGGCTCCTGCTACGCCCTGCACCCAGGCCTGACTCAGTTGGCCCAGATGAACTCCTCAGTCTCCAGCAATGCCATGGTTACACTAATTTCAAAACAACATCTGGAAAGAGGCCCCGTGACATCAGCCTCTCCTCTAGAAACGCCTAATATGAAAATTAAAGAAGAGGAAGTTAGATGAACAGCCAAATGAAAAAAAAAAAAAAGCTGTCTTGGATGCGTTGTGCTTGGCACGACCAGGGTTGAGGAAATGAGTGCTCGCGGTTGTGCCAGAGCTGGGTGGGAATGTGCAGAGTCCAGGATCTGACCTGGTCGGGGCAGAAATGCGCAGAGTCCGGAGCGAGCATCTGAGCCCAGGTCAGGGCAGGAATGCAGAGTCCGGAGTGAACACGTGAGCCTGCGTCCGGGAGGGAATGCGCAGAGTCCGGAGCGAGCATCTGAGCCCGCGTCATCCGTGAAGGCACTGGTGAGGCTCCTTCTTCAGGGGGGTCTTCCCGGACCCCAAGGATGAATTCAAGTGGAAGAATGTTGAAAACTAGACTCTCTAACCCAACAAACAAAAATACTTAATTTATCAGGCCTAGACCTTGAAACGGAGGACATGCATGGGGCTGTTCCAGACCTACTGTCTTTTTTTTTTTTTCCGAATGGAAAGAGTATTTTAAAATGCCCTTTAGGTGGGATGTTGGGCCAGAGGGAAGGAAGCTCAGGCAGGTGGAACTGAAGCTTTACCCAGACTGTGCTCATCGCCTCCTTCCTTGTTCTCCCTCCTCCCGTCTCCCTCCTCTCCTTCCTCTGTTTCTCCAAATGCTGGCAAAGCGCCTGCTCCGTGTGGGATATCAATCCGCCGAGGATTAAGAAACATATGAATACTGTTCCTTCCCTCAGGGAGCTCGTGGTCTGGAGAAGGGGACAGGTGTGAGCATACCGAATCCTGTCCCTTGTCCCCTGCTCCATGCTGTGGCGTTCCGTGGTCAGCCCTCTTACAGAAGGATCTCATGCAGAGGACGGGTAGCAGAGGCAAACCCTGGAAGGGGCCTTCTGGGTTGTCTTTCATTTCCCCACAGCCTCTATAGTAGCAGGACTTACGCTCCTCAGATGGGACTTCCCTGGAGGCGACTGGGTCCAGCCAAATGACTGTGAAATCTCGGTCGTCTCAGAATGCGAGGATGAGCTCAGGTCCAGCACAGGTCCCTCCTGTCCGCCCCTCCCGGGGGCTCAGCCCTCGTGGGCGAGGGACGCAGGTCGTGTTCCGCGAGTGTTAGGGGGAGTGGAGCCGTGGGTGTGCGGGTAGGATGAGGAGGGAAAGGCAGGGGAGATAGCGGAGGGAGGGAGACATGTCTGCATCCCACAGCACAAGCCGGGCTCCATATTTACAAAAGGATCCTTTCAGTTTTATTTTTTTAACACATTTTTTAAAAATTATTTATTTATTTGAGAGAGTGAGTGTGAGAGATTGAGGGATCGCGAGCAGGGGGGAGGGGTAGAGGGAGAAGCGGACTCCCCGCTGAGCAGGGATCCAGATGTGGGGCTCGATCCCAGGACCCTGGGATCANATCTGCACCCCACAGCACAAGCCGGGCTCCATATTTACAAAAGGATCCTTTCAGTTTTATTTTTTTAACACATTTTTTAAAAATTATTTATTTATTTGAGAGAGTGAGTGTGAGAGATTGAGGGATCGCGAGCAGGGGGGAGGGGTAGAGGGAGAAGCGGACTCCCCGCTGAGCAGGGATCCAGATGTGGGGCTCGATCCCAGGACCCTGGGATCAAGACCTGAGCTGAAGGCAGATGCTTAACGGATGGAGCCACCCAGGTGCCCAGTTATATTTTTTTAATTATTATTTTTTAATATTTTATTTTAATTCCAANGAGAAGCGGACTCCCCGCTGAGCAGGGATCCAGATGTGGGGCTCGATCCCAGGACCCTGGGATCAAGACCTGAGCTGAAGGCAGATGCTTAACGGATGGAGCCACCCAGGTGCCCAGTTATATTTTTTTAATTATTATTTTTTAATATTTTATTTTAATTCCAATATAGTTCACATGCAGTGTAATAGTTTCAGGTGTGCACTCTAGGGCTTCAGTGCTTCCATGCAGCTCCCGTGCTCATCACAACAGGTGCCCCCTCAGTCCCCATCACCAATTCTCCCATCCCCCACCCTCCTCCCCGCTGGTGACCAGCAGTGTGTTCTCTAGAGTTAAGAGTCTGTTTCTTGGTTTATCTCTCTGTCTTTTTACCCTATGCTCATTTGTTTATTAAATTCCACATATAAGTGAAATTATATGGTATTTGTCTTTCTCTGACTGACTTATTTCACTTCCCGTAATACTGTCTAGTTCCATCCATGTGGTTGCAAATGGCAAGATTTTATTCATTTTTATGGCTGAGTAATATTCCCTTGTATGTATACACCACATCTTCTTTATCCATTCATCTGTCGATGGTCATGTGGGCTCTTTCCATATCTTCGTTATTGTAGATAACACTGCTATACACATTGGGGTGCATGTATCCCTTTGAGTCAGTGTTTTAGTATTTTGGGGGGTAAATACCCAGTAGTGCAATTGCTGGATCATAGGCTGGTTCTATTTTTAATTTTTTGAGGCACCTCCATACTGTTTTCCGCAGAGGCTGCACCAGCTTGCGTTCCCACCAACGGTGGGAGGGTTCCCCTTTCTCCGCATCCTCGCCCATACTCGCTTCCTGCGTTGTTGATTTTAGCCATCCTGACAGGTGTGAGGGGGTACCTCAGTGTGGTTTGATTTGCATTTCACAACGGGATCTGTTTATTTTTATTTTCTTGTTTTATAGTTTTATAAGTTTAGTAATTCATAAAGCCAGTCAAGCATTGAAAGACCGAACCAGACTGCTCCTGGTCGGCCAAGGTCTCCCAGGGGGTGGACGACGGGATCCTTTTAAAGAAGTCATTGTCTGTTGCAAACTCACAAAGACATTTTCCCACGTTTCCCCTAGAAGTGGTGCTGTTCTGTCTTTCACATTTGGATCTTTAATTCATATGCAGTTGATTTTGTATACATTGTGAAATATATATTTAAACATTTTTCCCCGTATGGATATCTACTTGATCCAGCACAATTTTTCGATGAGCCTGTCCAGGCTCCGCTGCATGGCTGTATTACCATAAAAAAGTCCAGAACCATATCTGTCATCTATCTATGTATCTATGCATGTATCTATCACGTGTCTATCTGAGTCTTTCTGTTCTCACATTATGATCCATTAGTCTTTTTTTTTTCTTTGCACTAACATCACACAGTTTTAATGATGATAGTTTTATAATATTTTTTTGATATCTGGTAAGTCCTCCAGCTTTGTTTTTCAAACTAGACTTGGTTATGCTGCTGGGAGTTTTATGGGATGGCCTTGACTGTGTAGGTTTATTTGAAGAGAACTGATACCTTCTTCGTACTGAATCTCCTAGTCCATCTGCATGAGTGAGCTCTCCAGTTTGATTCTAGCGTTTAGGTTTGTTTTTTGGTAGAGACAGTCATGTTTCCACCGTGTTTGAATAATCAGAGCTCTATCTCCTCCTTCCAGTTTTTATACTTTTCCTTCCTGTTTCACTGGCCCACGCCTGCCTGGCAGTCCTGCCAGGAGGCATCCTTGTCTCCTGATCTCAAGGGGAAAGCTTCATTATTTTGCAAATAAGTATGATGCTTGCCGAGTTTTGTTTTGTTTTGTTGTAGACACTCTTTGTTGGATTGAGGAAGTTTGTATTTGGAGAAGAGGTTTTATTTTTCCCCTCATCAGTTGTCCAGTTTTATCAGATGACATCCCCCCCCCTGCATTTATTGAGATAATCGTAATGTCTTTTTTCTGCTTTATTCTTGTGAAAATGGTGAATTGCACTAACTGACTTTTTAAAATGTTAATTCAACGTTAACACTGCTGGTATTCCAGGACTCCACTTAGTTAAGATCTATTATCCTTTGGATGTAACGGTGGCTTTGATATGTTAATATTTTGCTTGTGAGTCTTGACATTTCTGTTTGTGGGAAAGATTAACCTAAAATTTGCTTCTTGTGATGCCCCTGTCTGGTTTTCATATTACAGCTGTGTGTGCTGGCTTCACGAAATGAGTTAGGAGACATTTCCTCTTTTTCATCTTTTGCAATGGTTTGACTAATACTGGCACTATCCTTTTCTGAATGGTTGGGAGAATTCACCAGTGAACCTGTCTGGACCTGGAGATTTCTTTGGGGAAAGGTCTTAAATTTTCACTGAATCTACTTAATAGATACAAGGATATTCAGGGTTTTGTTTTTTTTTCCTTGCAGTATCAGTTTTGGTAACATGCATTTTTGTTCCAGAAATTTTTTCATCGGAGGTTCTGAATTTATTAGCGTAAAGTCATTCATAAAATTGAAGTATATTTTCACTGGCATTTTTGTTGAGATAATTGTTAGATTTACATGATGTTGTGAAGAATAACATGGAGAGGGGTGCCTGGGTGGCTCAGTCAGTTAAGCGTCTGCCTTCGGCTCAGGTCGTGATCTCAGGGTCCTGGGATGAAGCCCTGTGTTGGGCCCCCTGCTCAGCGGGGAGTCTGCTTCTCCCTCTGCCTCTGTGCTCTCTCTTGCTCTATCTCTCAAATAAATAAAATATTAAAAAAAAATAAGAATACTACAGAGAGATCCTGCGTACTCTGTCCCAGTTTCTCTCAAAGGTAGCATTTTGCAAAACTGTAGTGCAATGTCACAAACAGCACAGGGACATTGACACAATCCGCTCATCTTATTCTGACTTCCCCAGCTTTACCTGCACTCGTATGGGTGTGTGCATATTACCGTCCTGTGTTCATTCCCCATGGTGATACTTGGCTTTCTCTCTCTCTTTCCTTTTAGCGATCTGCCATTCCACAGCATGTCCATTCTCCAAGGATCAGCTTCTCATTTTGTTGGATTTCTCTGTTCCGTGGGTTCTATCTAATTCACCTCTGCTCTTACCCTTAGTATTCCTTTCTTCTCCACTCTTCACATGCAATGTTTTGTTCTTTTTTTTTCCCCCTAGCTTTTTGAGATGTCAGCTTGGATACTCGATCTTCAGCGTTTTGTTTTTTTTCTAATTTAAGGCTATGAATTTCCTTCTAAGTTTAGTGGCTTCATCCATACATATTGATATTCCACATTCTCATTATTTTAGATAGTGCGTGTGTACTATTGTGACTTCTTGGGTGACCCACGGTTTATTTAGAAATGTGTTGCTTAATTTTCACGCAGTTGGGGAATTTCTAGTGTCTCTGTCTCTATATTGGTTCCTAGATTGATTATTCTATAGTCAGAGAAGAGAGCGTACTGTGAATAAATTTAATAATGGAAACTTGTCGAGAAAGAATATGTGTGTGGTTGTTGGATGCAGTGTTCTATGTATGTCTCTTAGGCCAAGTTCAAGAATCACGCTTTCCAGATCTTTTTCTCTTTCCTGATCCTGTTCCGCTGTTGATTACTGAGAGCGGTGGGTTGAAGTCTCCAGTTATGACTGTGGGTCTGTTTCTCCTTTTAGTTCTGTCCATTTTGAAGGTATATTTTATGTACATAGACGTTTAGAATTAAAAAAAAATATATTCCTGGTGCATTATCACCTTTATAATCTACAAATCTCCATCTTCTGTCTAGTGATGACTTTTCCTAAATTATTTTCAATCAGTAAAACTTAGCCTACTGTCTTTTGGTTACTGTCCCCCTCTTTTTTCATTTTCATCATCAACCTGTGTTCATGTATTTAAGGAGTATCTCATCTAAGCAGCATATGATCAGGTTCATTTTCTTCCACTTGACAATCTTTATCTTATAACACTGGGTGCTGGTTTACACTTGGTTTTCTCCATCTTCTTGCTCTCTTTTAACTTAATATATTTTTTTACTACTCCATTTCCCTTTCAATTGGCCTGTTAGTTATACATTTTTTATACTATTCTTTTAATCATTAAACTATAAAACATAATCCTGAATGTATTTGAGTCTCATCAATTAGCGCCTTTATCAGGTCTCAGGTGGTAGGAAGACCTTAGAACACACACCACCATTTGCAGCTGCCCATTTCTTGGATGTTATTCTCATGCATTTTAATTCTATTTATATGTAAATCCCAGGAATAGATCCTCAATCTTGTTCTGTCTAGTCAGTGTCCATTTACGTTAATTCCCATGTTTACCCTCTCCATGACTCTTCGTTCCTTCCCGCACTTCTGGATCTGTCCCAGCATCACTGTCCTTCTGCCGGAAGTGGACCTGCCTCTCATGTGGGCAGGATGGGGCCAGAGTTCCGATGGAGCGCGACATGCCAAATGTCTAAGTATTTAAAAGTTATAGATCGAGGGGTGCCTGGGTGGCACAGCGGTTAAGCGTCTGCCTGCAGCTCAGGGCGTGATCCCAGCGTTATGGGATCGAGCCCCACATCAGGCTCCTCCGCTATGAGCCTGCTTCTTCCTCTCCCACTCCCCCTGCTTGTGTTCCCTCTCTCGCTGGCTGTCTCTATCTCTGTGGAATAAATAAGTAAAATCTTTAAAAAAAATAAAAATAAAAAAATAAAAGTTATAGATCGAGGTCACATATATCTAAAAATATCTATTCTTTCCTCCTACCTTGACAAATATCCTTTCCCAAGAACTCGGATAGTCAAGTTCAGAGAAGTTCTCAGGGTTCTGCACGAGTGTGGGGTGACACAAGGAGAGCCATCTCCTGGCTCTTGGCCACCGGCCACAATCCCCTCTGTCCTGCTGCTTCCGGCCCTGCCCAGCCCCCTGTCCAGTGTGGACACCTGCTGTTCTATAATCGTTGCCTCCCCACAAACAGCCTCCTGGTACCCCCGCAGCCTAGGGCTGTGCACACCAGGGGTAGACAAAGGGGAGATGGGGGGTGGGGGCCCCAGCTCCCCTGGGTGCAGTCTGATGCCTCCTACCTCATTTGTTTCTTGCTCTCTTTCCCGCTAAATAGTAGCAGATCACCACGTTGGCCTCGAGCGCTATATTTACTCACTTTGGAGCCGGGAGTCCTTTTATGGCCTTGCATGGGATGGGGAACTGGCACCTCGCAATAGTTCTGGAAATATTTGTGGAGAGAATGGCTGCAGAAATGAGTAGATGGAGGCCACCCTTGAGACAGAGAGTCTGCTGACGGAGCCTGAGCTGGCCTTGGCATTTCGAGCTGCCGTGTGGGTCGCCCTGGACACTGCTTCGGGCATCCGCACTGGCTGGGGCCTGGGCTCCGGGGCCCTCGGTCGGGAGCAGCACAGCCGCAGAAGAGGGCGGACGTGTGGGAGGTCCTCCCTCGGGGCTGCCCTCCTAGAAGAACCCACGATGCTTTGATCCACATGGGAATGGCCCCTGTGATGTGGCCAGTCTTGCTTTTCTTCACAAATTCAAAATATCGGTTAGGCCCAGTCAGCACTCATGCCGTGTGACTCAGGAGGGATGAGGTCAGGTCCAGCGTCTGAATCGCGGGCTGGTGCAGGGGGCGGAGGGAGGGTGGTCAGGGCCCCCGGGAGCGGCCGAGTCCCTGCCTCTCTCTGCCCGCGAGCAGCTCAGCCTGTGGCTTTGAGGCCCAGCTGCCTCGGCAAGTGGGAAACCCAATCCTTTGGCCGCTTGCCTCTTCCTGCCGCAGAAGGGCCGCTCGCCGAGGC
This sequence comes from Ailuropoda melanoleuca, assembly GCF_002007445.2. Lineage (NCBI taxonomy): Eukaryota > Metazoa > Chordata > Mammalia > Carnivora > Ursidae > Ailuropoda > Ailuropoda melanoleuca. Next base: position 2,174,896 of record NC_048226.1, read on the forward strand.
TGAGAGCAGCCCCTGGGAGGGAAGCTCGGGGCTCCAGGACTCCCACGGAGCGGCCTTGTCCCCTGTGTGTGGGGGGAGGGTAGGAGGGAGGCAAGGGTGGTCCTCGTGCTAGAAGTGGGAGGGGAGGCCCGCAGGTACGATTCACGTGCACTTGCCGCAGGGCTCCCCGACTCCACGTGACTTCTCGTCCCCGTTTCCATTCTCAAAGGGCTTTTGGAACTATTTGCTTGGAAGCTGGTCTTCTGAACCTTGTTGGTTCTATCAGGACACCATTTGGTTAGTGAGAGGGGGTTTTGGTGGGAAGACGAGGACAACGGGGACATTGGGAGGGAGTAGTAAGCCGTCTGCCTTTTCAATTCTGTTTCTCCACATGGCCCTTCGTGTGTCCCTTACAACCCACCGAGGACTTTCCCCTGTTCTTTGCATACAGCTCTCTGGTTTCTGTCTCCGAGCCTCTGCCCTTGCTGCCCCCTCTGCCTGCACTACCTTCCTGACTTATTTCGATGAGCCCCAGTCTTGGTCATCCTCTCTCGAGGGCTCAGCTGCAGTGGACCACTGGCAGGAAGCTTTCCCTGACCCTCCCCTCCTCCTGCACCCCGAGCTCAGCCCTCCCTACAGCCTCCTTGCTCTGCATTTCCAGGGCATGCCATGCCCCCCGATCGCACTATACGAATGTATCACAGAAACACACACGTGTCAGATCCCCTTGAAGAATGAATTCCAAGCCCCAGCTTCCGGCAGGAAGAGTCAACAGTGTCTGTGTGTGCTTCCGCCCAGCTTAGGGCAAGGTCTGGAAAAATGTTAAAGGCTGCACCTTTAATGCACCATATGGATGCATCAGAATTTATTAGTTCAGGATCTTCAAAAAATATTTCAGGAAATGTCGAGACTATGAAAAGAAATCTATACGATGTATGTACACTCTAAAAAAAAAAAAAAGGTGCCCTGAATACTGCATACTGATACTCACATTTAAGAAACGAGTCTTGCCATGAACTTGGAGGTCCCCCGAATGCTTCTGTCTGCTGCCAGCCTGTGGTGCCTGCTCCCCCCTACTTCTCCCTCCATCATTTCTCCTCTCACGCCATCCCATGGACCCCTGGAACTTGATTTTGAGTTCCGTTTGGGCTTGCTTCTGAAGTCTGATAGCTTTCATCATGGGGGCCGTACGGCCACATCGATGCTGGGGATTTACTGCCTCGAGGGGCGTGTAGAAAACCCACTCCCCTGAAGCCCGCCCGTCCCCCTGGCCTAAACAGAATTCTCTCCAGTGTCTCCTCTGCGTCCACTGGCCCCACAGCAGGTAGGGTTATAACTTCCGCTCCAACCACGAAGCATAGTTCAAGAAACTCACGAAGGGAAAGATGATCTACTAGGTTTCCTTCTGTTTTTACCCGTTCTGCCGTGTTTCTTTCCTTTCTGAACTTTGCGGCTGTTTCGTCATTTTCTATTTGGAGAGCTTCCTCCAGCCCAGACCTGCTAGCGGAGCCTTCTGTTGGCTTTTCCTTCGTCTGAGAATATCTTTATTCCCCCTTCATTCCAGAAGGGTATTGTCAACGGATTTGGGATACACGGTTGGCGTGAATCTTCCTGCACTTGAAAAATCTCGCACCCCTTCCTTCTGTCCCCCACGTTTTCAGATGTGAAATCTGTCATTTGTGTTTGTTTTTTGTTTGTTTGTTTTGTTTTGTTTTTATAGCTGTGTCGTTTCTCTCTGGTTGTTTTTAAGGCTTTTTTCTTTGTCTTTAGTTCTCAGAAATTTGATTGTGAGGCATCTTGGGGTTGATCTGTTTGGGTTTCTTATATTCGGTTCTTTAAATCTCCATGTGCTTCTAAAAAAAAAAAAACCCTTCTATTTCTTTGTTAACATCTCCTCATTTTTCCTTTGTTTGGAGAGAGTTGGTAAGGGACCGTTAAAGCGTGTTTATGCAGGCTGCCTTATATTCCTCGCCGGCGGATGCGGACATCAGGTTTGCCTCAGTGTTGGATGGCACTGGTTCTGGATGCTAAACGTGACTGTTAATTGTATCTCGGCTATTTCCATTATTATGTTCAGAGTCTCCTGATCCGATTTAAGTCCTCTGTCTCAGCCGGCCATACCTACTTAAATTTAGCACGTCGTTCCGGACTATTTTTGTGGACTTCTGTGGTAATGACATTTCGGTTTTCGGAGCCCCTGTCGTGCTATTCTGGTCGGCTCTATTTTTCTGGCGCTGCTGGAGTTCTCACATAATCCTTGCAGCCCTGCCCATTGGGGTGGAAAGAGCTTCTCTGGCCTGCCTGGTGTCACCGGTGACCATCTGCCGTGCAGGGTGGGGATGGGCAGGAGATGCTGGGTGTGGGTCTTTTTTGCCAGTAGGCAGAGGGCAGGAAAATGAAGCATTCAGCTGATGCTGCCCCTGCAGGTGGATGGACTTCCTGCTTGTGCCCTAGTTCTGCAGTGGGGGCTGGGTCAGCCTGGGGCTTTGGTGCCACCATTGCTGAATGGAGACTGGGCCACCTGCTGGTGCCCTGGTTGGGGGGCAGGGGCAGGGGCTGGGGCTTATCGATCGCTCCCCCTTTCCTGGTCTTTTGGCCAGGCTAGAGAGAGCATTGTTTTCTGTTTGTTTGTTTCTTGTGTTTGCCTATCTGCAGTGCTGGGTTATGGGCCTCTCCAGCACCAGGCTGGGTATATAGTAGGTAAGAAGCAAGCCCGGGGAACTCCCCCTGTTGTCATTCTGCAAGTCCTGAGTTCCCTGTTGAATAATTTCCAGGGCGTTTAGTTGTACTTTGGAGGGAGGAAGAAAGTGAGTGGACGCCATCTTGTCCTGGAGCTTTGGAAGTGTCCGTCCGACTTATTTTTGACGATGATACAGATACGGTTGCACAGTGACTGCTCTTTGGTAGACTTGCTTCTGTTGCTCGAATTATGTTCTAGAAATTCATTCATTCCATTTCATTTTGTTGTAGTTTACTGATTTTTTTTCACTGCTTTGTGGTATCCTACTGTGTGAACACACCATTTATCCATTCTGCTATTGGTAGACATTTGGGGTATTTCCCTTTACTGCTCTCTAACTTAGAGACTGTACTGCTATGGGCATTTTTGTACCTGCTTCCTTGTGCGTCTTTGTAAGTTTCAATAGGTATGAAGTTAGATGTGAAGTTAGAGAGCCTTGGGGTATGGCATCTGGATTTGTACTAGCTACCGCCAAATTAATTAGTTTCTGAAGTGGTCGTGCTAGTCTACCCTACGACTCTCTTGGTTGCTCCGCGTTCTCATCAATTCTTGGTGTCCTCAAGCTTCTAAAGTTTTTTTCCACGCTGAGGGCCTATTAAATTGTTTTTCACATTAATTTATATTTGCATTTTCCTAATTGCTAGCAAAGTTGCACATATTTCCATGTTTATGGGACGTGTGAATTTCCTCCTATGTGATATGACCATCTGAATTTCTTCTGTTTTTCTTTTGGGTTGTCGGTCTTTTCTTTTTCCAGCTTTTAACTTGTCATTTTACTCTTTCAATTGATGAGTAGAAATTTTTCATTTTATTTTATTTTAGAAAGATTTTATTATTTATTTTAGACAGAGAGAGCATGTGACTGGAGAAGGGGGAGAAGGAGAGGGAGACAATCTCAAGCAGACTTGCTGAGTGCAGAGCAGGGCTCGATCCCACGACCATGAGATCATGACCTGAGCCAAAATCAAGAGTCCGACACTTAAGCAGCTGAGCCACTCAGGCACCCCATGAAGTTCTTAATTTTAATGAGGAATTTACCAATCACATGCTCTGCAGTTTGTGCTGTTTTGCATCTTGTTTGGAACTTTTATCCTTTCTTAAAGTAAACACATTCTGTTATGAATGTTGTCCTCTGAACATCTTATGTTTTGCCTCTTGTATTTATGTGTTTAATCCACCTGGAATTGATGTTTGTTGATGTGGGGGAGCATTACATTGTGTCCACATGGTTGACCGGTTGTCCCAACACCCTCTGTTGCAGTGTTTTCTTTCCCCTCAAAAGTACAGTGTTAGTTCTCTTGCAAATTGGATTTCCTCGTATGGACATGAAGTGACTCTAGGCTCCCTATTCTGTTCTATTGGTCAGTTTGTTATCCTCCTGTCAAAACTCTATCACCTTAATTATTACATTTAAAAATAAGTATGTTCTCTTGTATGGAAGTTTCTCTGTCTTTGTTTATTTAATATGTGTCGATTTGACATCCTTTGATTCTTGATAAAAATTTAGGGATCAGTTTGTGATGTTCTAAAAAACACTTGAAATTTTGATTAGTACTGCATTAAATTTATAAATGACTTTACAATATTAAGCCTCCCATTTTTGTGAATTTGACTTATCTCTCCATTATTCAGGACTTATTTTATGCCCTTCAATAAGTTTTGTAATTTTCTTCAGAAAGATCTTATGTATCTTTCCTTAGATTAGTTCCTAGGCATTCTTTATTCTCTGATACAATTGTAAATGTTACCCTTTAAAAATTCCATTTTCTAGCTATTTTTCTGGCATCGGTAATGCAATTTTAAAGTAGTTTTTAAGATTAAATTCTTTATTTCAAGATTATTATAGATTCACGTAAAGTTGTAAGAAAATAACAGAGAGATCCATAGACCTTAACTTCTCCCAAGGGTTGGGAGATATCTTGAATAACGATAGTATAATATCTCAGTTGGGTTACTGATATTGATGCAGTCAATGTATGGAATATCTCCATTCCTGCAAAGATTCTTCATGTTGCCCTTTATAGTCACCCCACTCCCACCTTCACCCATGGCAACTATTCCTATGCATTCATCATTTCGAGAGGATTGTACAAATGGTATCAGACCGTGTCTAACCTTTGGGGGCTGGCTTTTGTCACTCAGCATAAGTCCCTGGAGATTCATCGGGCTCTTGAGTGCATCAGTAGTTCCTTGTGACTGTGGCGTCACGTTGCGTGGTTTGGATGTGCCACAGATAGTTTAACTGCTCACAGCTGAAGGACTCTGTTGTTTTCACTTTTTGGCTGTCGTGAATAGAGATGATCTCAACACTCCTGTGCAGGTGAAACATAGATTTTCATGTCTCTGGGATAAACGCCCAGGAGAGCAGTTTTGGGGTTGCACAATAGTTACGTGTTTTATTTTAAAGAAACTGCCCAACAGTTTTCCAGAGTGGCCGTCCCGTTTCACAGACATGTAAACAAAGTATGAGTGATCCAGTTTCTCTGCATCCTGGACAGTATTAGATCCCAGTATTTTTTATTTTAGCCATTCTGATAGGTATGCAGTGACAGCTCATTGTGGTTTTAATTGGCATTTCATCAATTGCCGATGGCATTGAACCCCTTTTCATGTGCTTATTTGCCTCTTCAGCAAAATGTCTGTTCATGTCTTTTGCCCATTTTTGAATTAGATTGTTATTTTTCCTGCAGAGCTTTAAGAATTCTTTAAATATTCCAGGTACTCGTGTTTTATTGTCTATGTGGTTTGCAGATATTTTCTCCAGAACTGTAGCTTGTCTTTACATCCTCTTAACAGGATTTTTCACAGAGCAAAAGTTTTTAATCTGGATGAAGTCCAGTTTATCAATTTTTCCTTTTATGAATTGTTTTTGGTGTCAAGTTTAAGAATTCTATCCTAGGTTCTAGATCCTGAAAATGTTCTTCTATTTTTTTCAGAAGTTTTATAGTTTTACATTTTACACGTAAGTCCATTTTGAGTTAATTTTTGTATGACATGAGAGATGTGGGCCAAGCTTCCTCTTTCCCCACCTGCCTCCCCACCCCCATCAATGTTCACTTGCTATAGCGTCATTTGTTAAAAGGGCTGTCTTGCCTCCAAGGAGTGGTGTTTGCACCTTTGTTATAAATCACGTGGGCTATTTGTGTAGATATATTTCTGGGTTCTTTATTCTATATGGATATCCCTCTTCCAACACCACACATTTTTGTTTACTGTAGCTACATAATACATCTCAAAATCAGGTAGGTAGATTTCTCCTATTTTATTGTTCTTTTTTCAAAGTTGTTTTTAACTAGTCTCTGCATTTTCATATAAATTTTACAGTAATTTTGTCTATGCCTATAAAAAAATCTTGCTGGGATTTTAGCAGGAATCACATGAACTTTATGTATGAATTTGGGGAGACTTAATCTTTACTATGCTGAGTTTTCCCATCTATGAATATGGTTATGTCTCTCTATCCACTGAGATCTTTGATTTCTTTCATTAGTGTTTTGTGGTTTGCAGCATACAAGTCCTATATATGTTTTGTTACATTTACGCCTAAGTATGCTTTTGAGTAATTGTAAATGGTATGCATTTAAATTTTAGCGTCCGTGTGCTTATTGCTCATAGAAAGAAATATAATTGATTTTTGTTATGTTTAGTTTGTACCCTGCAAATTGTTGAACTCACTTATTTGTTCTATGAATTATTTTCATAGATGCCTTGGGATGTTCTATGCAATCATGTCATCTCCAAATAAGGGCAGATATATTTCTTCCTTTCTGATTTGTATGCCTTTTATTTCTTTTTGTTGTCTTATTGCAATGGCTAGAACTTTCAGTACCAAGTTGAATGAGGACTGAGATTAGGTATTTTTGCTCCGTGCCCGATCTCAGAGGCAAAGCATTCAGTTTTCATTAAGAGTGTTGTTAGCTGTGGGCTTTGTGTAGATATTCTTTATGAAGTTGAGAATGTTGTTCTCTTTTAGCCCTGGTGTTCTGAGAGCTTATGTTATGAGCAGGTGTTTGATTTCATCAGATGCTTTTCTGCTTTGATTGATATGATCATATGATTTTTCTTTGTTAGCCTGTTAATACAGTAGATTACCTTAATTGATTTTTGAATGAACTATCCTTGCATCCCTGGAATAATCCCACATGGTTATCATGTATAGCTGTTTTTATCTACTGGTGAATTTTATTTGGTAGTATTTTGTTAAGGATTTCTACCTCTGCAATCACAAGTAATATTCACCTATGAGTTTCTTTTTTTTTTGTAGTGTCTTTGTCTGGTTTTGGTACCAAAGTAATACCAGTATCATAAAATGAATTGGGAAGTATTCTTTCCTATTTTCCAAAAAGTCTGTATACAATTGATGTTAATTCTTTAAATGTTTGGTAGAATTCTCCAATAAAACCACCTGGCCCTAGAGTTCTCTTGTTTGGGAGTATCTTAATTTTTATAGACTTCTGAAGATTTCCTAACTTTTCTTGAGTTGCTAGTGATAGTTCTTTTTCTCAGAATTTTTTCATTGTCCTTGCTTGTTCAAATTTATTCTATAAAGTTGTTTATAATATTCTCTTATCTTTTTAATCTATATTGCATCTGTAATCATGTCCCCTCTTAAACCCTCATGTTATTTGCATTTTCTCTCTCTCACTTTTTTTTCTTGACTAATTTTATTGAAGTTTCACCAATATTTTAAAGTGTTTTCCCAGAACCAACTTTTAATTTTGTCCATCTCCCTCTTGCATGTCTCGTAAATCTTGTTCTTATCTCTAGTACAGTTTCTTCCCTACTTCCTTTGATGATGAGCTCATTAATTATTTTCAGCCTTTCTCTCTCTTAATCTAAGCATTGAAGATGATAACTTCTTCTATGAGCACAGCTTTATCTTTACCTGCATTTCACAAGGTTTGATATCTAAATTTCCATGATCATTCAGTTCTAGATGCTTTAACATTTCCAAAATTATTTCTTCTTTGACCCATGAGTTATTTAGAAAGTGTGATTCTTAATTTTCAAACATATGAGTATTTTCCGGTTAATCTTTTGCCAAGCTTTTTTGAAGTATTTTGAAATAGTTGTGCTTTCCCCCAGTGGTTGCATCCTCCATAACGACCACGTAGGACACCCAAACCAGAACTCTAACGCTGCTATGATGTGTGTGTAGTTCTGTGCTATGTTACCCCATGTGTACTTCGGTGTAACCAGCACTCCAGTCAGGCTACAGAGCTGCTCCTTCTCCCCCAAACCCCTCTATCGCTGCCCCTTTACCATCACACCCAGCCTCCCACCACCCCTAACCTCTGGCAACACGAATCTGTCTTTTGTCTCTCCAGCTGTTTTTCTTATCATGCTTTATGGCTGATGGTGGTGTTGTCAGAAAGTGTGATACTATTCCAGGCCATTGTAATTATTGAGAATTGTTTGATGACCCTGTACGTGACTATTTTTTGCAAATATTTTATGTATGTTTGAGAAGAAATTGTATTCTGCTCTGGTTAATCGTATTGCTTAAATGGTCTATGCACTTTCTGATGTTTATCTGCTTGAACTAACAGTGCTTAGGGAGTAGGTTAAAAATCTATGCAGATTTTCCTTGTTATGTCAACATAGGGGGGCTGTAGGAAGTGCAAACAAACTTAGAATTGTATCTTCTCCATGATATAAAGCAGGTATTCTATAGTGACTTTACTTCTATTAATTTTTTTTTGTTTAAATCTACTTTTTCTATAAAATGGTACCAGATTTATCATTTATCTGATTTATCTGTAAAAGAAATAATCGATTAGCTGGACTTCATTAAAATTAAAAAGACTGTTGGGGCACCTGGATGGCTTGGTTGGTTAAGCATCTGACTCTTTTTTTTTTTTTTAAAGACTTTTTAATTTCTTTATTCGACAGAGATAGAGACAGCCAGCGAGAGAGGGAACACAAGCAGGGGGAGTGGGAGAGGAAGAAGCAGGCTCATAGAGGAAGAGCCTGATGTGGGGCTCGATCCCATAACGCCGGGATCACGCCCTGAGCCGAAGGCAGACGCTTAACCGCTGTGCCACCCAGGCACCCCGCATCTGACTCTTGATTTCGGCTTAGATCATGTTCCCAATGTCGTGAGATCAGACCTGGCATCAGGACCTGCGCTCAGCATGGAGTCTGCTTGTCCCTCTCCCTCTGCTCCTCCGCCAGCTCTCTCTGTCTCTTTCAAATAAATAAATAAAATCTTTAGAAAAAATTTAAAGAGACTGCTCTGGGAAAGACAGTTGTCAAGAGAATTTGAAGACAAGCCACAGAGTAGGATAAAATCTTTGCCAAAAACACATCTGATAAAGGACCGTTATCCAAAATATACAACAAAATATATAAAGGACTGTTATCCAAAATACACAAACAGTCTAATGAAAAAGTGGGCCAAAGTGTACATACCCCCCAGAGAAGATCCACGGAGGGCAAGGAAGCACATGGAAGGACGTCCCCCATTATAGGTCATCAGGGAAATGCAAATGGAAACGACAATGAGCCGCCACCCCCCACATGTTAGAACGGCCAGAACAGGAACCGCTGGGAACAGCACACGCTGGTGGGGCTGTAGAACAGCAGACCCTCTCATTCGCTGCTGCTGGGGGTGCCGCACGGCACAGCCACCGGGAGATGGTTTGGTGGTTTCTTACAGAACTACACCTGGTCTTGCTGTATGACCCAGCCCTTGGGATCCTGGGCATTTACACAAAGGAGCCGAAAACGTGTGTCCACACAAAATCCTGCACACAGGTGTGTAGAGAGGCTTTGTTCATAATTTCCCGGATTTGGAAGTAACCCAGATGGCCCTCAATAGGGCAACACGTTCACAGCTGTGAGGCCTCTGGACCGTGGAATACTGTTCTGCCCTGAAAGCAGATGACCCGTCAAGCCCTGGACGGACATGGAGGAGCCTGCCCTGTGTATTATTAAGAGAAAGAAGCCAATTTGAAAAACCTATGCACTGCGTGAGTCCACCTACATGCCGTCCTGGAAAAGGCAAATGTACGGAGACAGTTAAAATACCAGTGGTTGCCCGGGGTGGGGCAGGTGGAGAGGTCAACGGGCAGATCACAGGGGCGGTGAAGTGTGTTCTCTGTACGATGTTACAGTGACGGGTATGTGTCATTACACATTTGTCCAGACCCACAGGACGCACACTACCAAGAGGGGATCTAAGCAAACTGTGGACTTCGGGTGATGATGACGTGTCCACGTAGGTTCACCTTTGGTAACGAAAGTGTGTGCCCTCTTGGCTCGGGACGCTGATGATGGGGTGCAGACGGTGAGTGGGAAATCTCTGACCCTCCCTCTCGATTCTGTTTAAGCCTAAGACGGCTCTTAAAAATTAAGTTTTTCTTTAAAAGTCAAGTGAAGTGTCTGAAGAAGTATTTTTAATGAAACTTACCCTGACAATCCTTGTCTTTTAGCTGGTTCACAGAGCCTTTAAATCACACACACACATGCATGTAAAATTATTTCATTTTACATATTTTTTCTGCTTTTCCTCTGTTTTTTTTTTTCCTCTGCTTTTTTGTCTTTTTGGTGGTTGTATTTTCTCATCCTTTTTCTCCTTTATTGGTTCTGTTTATAACTCCGTGTCTGTAATTTTATGATTATCCCAGAAAATTTGGCACGTACATCCAGGTTTTCAGTGTTAAGCTTATCAGTTTTTACTTTTATCCTCCTTGGGCTAAATGGAACAAAAACCACTAAATATTTTCATTCCAGTAGTGCTCTGTCTTGGCTTATATCCTATTACTTTCAGGTAATTTAGCTCTATTTTTACATGTATATATTTTCCTCGTCTATCTTCTAATTTGGAATTTCATCGGCGAGGGTGTACTGGTGGTAAACGGCCTTAGGTTGTCTATCCAAAAGGCCTGCATTCCACTCACTCTTAAAGATATGTTAGCTGGCCTCCAGGTCTACATTGATGGTCGCTTTCTCTTGCCACATTGGATTAATTATTTCACAATTGCCACTGAGACAGGAGCTTTGGGTTTAATCCTTGCTCATTTAAGGATGATCTGTCCTCCCTTGGCTGTTTTACTGAGATCTTTACGTTTCAATGTTCCGTAGTTCAACTGGGAGCTAAGTATGCTTTTCTTTTTATTCGTCTTATTTGGGATTTGTTGGGTTTCATGGCCCTGTGGATGGATGATTTTACCAGGACCAGAAGAACCGCATACATGCGCATGGGCAGTGAGACTCTTTCTGGAAGGGTGGTTAGATCTAGGCATTCCCTCTCCAGCTTAAAGCTTCCAACCCCTCCATAACATTCCCTGTCCCTTTGATAGCCATCTACGTGTCTTTTTCAGATCGACATTTCAATTCTCTCGTCCCCTCCCCAGCACTCTCTCAATCCACTATTCAATTCACCTATTTACTCTCAAATATCAAGAAGTTTATGATTATTGTAATTTCCTGGTACTTTCCCCAAATGTGCTTAGAAACCTTCATGGTTCCTCTCTCCTCAAATTGATCAATCATCTCTTCTATTTCTTTAAAAATGTAAATATACTTATTTTGCTTTCTGTGTCTGCTTTTCCCACCACCCGAAATTTTTGCAGGCCTCATTTTGCTCCTTCTGGTTCTCTCTCATGGTGCCTTATTCCAATATACGTTTCGTTTTTATTACTATTATTATTTTAACCTTTTTTTCTCTGAGAGCTTGTAAGTCTTGTTATTTCTCGGTGGGAACCTTTGTGACCCACGTTAAAGCTTATTCCTCCCGAGAAGACTCGAATTTGTTTCTGCCAGGTGGCTGGGGCACTGCCAGCCTGGAACCATTTTGAACTGAATTCTTGTCTAGAGGTTTTTCAAGGCATGCATGTGGTATGAATTAGGGTTGCCAAGTCCTGTGAGGGCCATCTGGTAACTGTTAATCACCAGCAAATCAGGAAGGCTTTCCCTCCTTCCATTAGGGCCATTTCCAGACTGACAGTTGTCATGCAGTTCCTGAGGGTGGGAGGGATTTATTTCCAGGGTACATTTCAAATGAGGGTGTAATTATTGGGGCTCCCTCTATGCCAGAGGCGTGTCCTCTTGAACTCTGCATCTTGGGAAGAAATCAGCACTTTCCATCTGCTCCCGACATCCCAGAAAGCTATAGACGGTGCAGTTCAAGTCCAGCCGGTTCATAAAGCGATCTCGGGACATCAGCCAGCTTCTGGGCTGCCTAACCTGCCAGGAACATTGTGGTGCAGCCTTGATTTACTTCTTGGCCTCTGAGAAGTCCTTACTCCTTTGCTATTTCATTGATGCATTCCCACCCCATCCCACGCTTTTCCCTGGTTTTAGCAGAGGGATCAAAGGCACGAGTTACTGTCATAACATCTTCAACACAGTCTCGTCATAGTTTTCGTCATAGTTTTCTCTTACAGACAATGGAACGAACATATTTCTGTCCACATCTTTGTGCATTTTGCCCGATTATTTCCTGCAACAAAGGTCTAGACTATGAACTAGCTGGGAACTAGGTTGACCAGGTTACTAGGTGACCGGTTACGTTATTAGGATACTTGCTGGCCATCCAGGTACTTCGCATAGATGATTTCATGTACGTCTTCTGAAAATCCTGCTGGACCTACTAGGATAAAAACTCGGCTAAGCATCATTTATACTAAATTAGTAGAAATATAAACCCTTTTTTGGCAGAAAAATACTCAGTTTTTTGGGAAAAGCTGTTTTCCCCAGAGTTGTTTTTAATTTTAGGAGCGCGCTTACAAAACTAGTAAGAGGAATAACTTTTTAACTAGACAACATGATTTTATAATGTGAAACAAACACGTAAGACTAGGTTGGAAGAAGATGAATGAAGGGTGGTCCTATCGGTTATGGAAACAACTGCCCACAAGCTTCTCAGTGTCTTTCTACTTTGAGGCTTTCCTTGGGTCCGATGAGCAAAGGGAGTCCCTGAGTTTCTCCAGAGACAGCTGTTTTGCAGGGAGATGTCACTAGAGCTATGGCACCTGAATTGATTCTTGCAGAATACATTTGGTGGGGGTAGTCTTGAAGAAGGAAGAAGAGCAAGGATGCGCAACTGAAAGAGGGGGCGGGATGCTGAAGGTCCACGGGGCAGGAGGCGTGGCTCCCTGGGGCCAGAGGGGTGGGTCGGTCTGAGGAGTGTGAGAGGAGAGCACGTGCGGGGAGCTCAGATTGGAACTGGAGTCTATCAGAGACAGATGCCACAGAGATTCAGTCAGGCTCTTAAGAAGCATTTGCATTTTTACAAAATCATGCTAGCAGGAGAAGCCGTCGGGGGCAGAGACATTATGAATGAATAAATGAATTTTCCTTTCAAAATGGTTGTATTAAGATGTAACTCATACGCTGTACAACGTGCCCATTTAAAGTGACTATGAAGTGGTTTTTGGCATATTTAAGAGTCGTGTAGCCAGCACCACTATGCGATTTTATTTTATCTTATTTTGTTATTATTTTTTGGTAGATAAAGGATTTTACTTACGGAAAGCCGATGAGACGCATCAAAACAGAACAAAACAACTCTAGAGTAAACAATAAAAGAATTCTGTAAGGAGCAGGGTTTCAAAATTAACATAAAGAAATCACTGTTTTCCTTACGTACAAACTGCAATTAAAGTAATGGAAGGAAAGGTTACATTTACAACAGGAGCAAAGAAGCCAAAGACCAAATCCCCAGGAATTAAGAAGACACATCCAAGACCTATGTGACCATCTGATTTTAGAACATTTTCATCACCAGGGAAAGAAGCCCCACGCTCATTAGCGGCCGCGCTCCACCCACCCCACCCCCCAGGTCCCGTCCATCCTTAACCATCCACGAATCTACGCCCCGTCTCTAAGATTTGCCTATTCTGAACTTTCCACGAAAACGGAATCATAGCATCTGTGGTCTTTTGTGACTGGCTTTTTCCACTTTGTAATTACGTCTTTAAGGGTCATCCACATTATAGCACCTGTCCCTCAACCCCGATTATCCGAGGAGCCTGCCTTGTTTTTAATCGCTGCCAGGAGGTGAGGGTCTGCCAAGCAGTGAGCGTCCCAAAGGGGAAGATCTCAGTCAGCACCTGGATTTAGGTGGGTGGGAAGCCAGACCGTCACGTGGTAGCTTTTAAGGGACGCACGTATATGCAGCCCCGTGGGACCGCAGGTGTGGGCCAGCTGATGTAGGGAAGCCCCCGGAAGCGGCCACAAACGCTGTTGCTCGGCAAGTGTGGAAGCTCTTTCCTGGGAGAGACCCGGGAGCCGTAGCGAGGCAGAGGGGACATCCCGGCCCGCACGCCCCGCCAGCACCTCCAGACCCTCTAAACGTGTGCCGGACCCCCAGCCTTGCCCCCCAA